>NC_056743.1:978157508-978219496 GCF_019279795.1 Protopterus annectens
CCAGCACCCACCACACCACTGAACTTATATATACATGCTCCAAGATCGCCATACCTTGGAGAAAAGGGAATATTCCCAGAAATGGCATCTCAAACTTAGTATATATAAATCCATTCTTTCACCCATTCAGTGTCACTTTTCCAGACTCCCACTAGCAGGTTTCAACATTTAAAATGTTTAGCCTAATTTACATCTGAAAATTCCTAGTTATTGCTGCCTGGGAACAAGGACATAAATTACAATGATAAAATGTGTTTAGAAACAATCAACAAAGTGAGCAAACAGTAAGGAACCATTAGTATAGCTGAAGACTTCAACTGAAATATTGTGGGGTATCTATGTGTGGAAAATGTTCATGACCTATATCCCCTTTAAACTAATCCATATTTATTTCTATGACCTTTGCCAAAGTGAGAACTGTGGTTTTGGACACATATGTAGGGAGCCTAGGCTTGGTGCTGTTCCTGAATTTGTACTAAAACTACAGACCCTTCAGGTCACTCCATTGAAAAGTAATCCCAGGACAGGACTGGAGTTCATGCCCACCTCTTGAACCTATTATACTGCAGCTATCTAGTAAACCCTGAGTGTTCAAAGTATGTACTCATTACACAGACAGCATAAGGTTTACTTTAATTTCTTCTATGCTCATTTTACACCACACCTGCCAGCTATTAAGTTATTCCTAACTGGACCTGAGCCTGTTTTTTCAGTGAGAGCTATCAGGAAGGAATGTCTTTCAGGCAACCATCATGGTTGCTTGTATCCTTGCCAGCATCCCAGCTATGAGGGCACTTGAATGCCCTACCCCTAGAGGTGAGGGAATTACCTAGATGCAGTACTAAAAGGACCTAGAGCACCCTCCCCCTGCAGGCACATACTCCCTTGTGCTCACTAAAGGAGGCTATAACCAGGCAGTCATCTGGTAAAGTTGAAACCTTGCCCCTGGGATAGCTATATAATGCCATCTCTCCTCTGGTCATCTGTGACAGCATGCATCCTACTCCCCCTGACCCTCCACTCAAGGGCAGGTGTGACCATTTTCCCCTACCAGCTCTATCAATCCCCTAAACCAATAATTAAACTCAGGTCACCTGGGCCACAGTGATGGATTTGTCCCTCTTTACCACTAGAGCTGGTTCAAAGTGATTACTTTATTATCATTACGCAACCAATAAAGGTGGCACTACAGATAACAGTGCTATATGGTATCTAATCTACCTAGGTAAAGAAACACTAAAATGATGATGTACCTGTAATTTTATAAGATCTGTCAGTCTTACGGTATCCAAGATGTGTTCTTCTTAAACTACTAGACAGTATCTCTAGTGAAACCTAGGTGATCACTTAGTATGTCTTGTTACATCCTCAAGGCACCATGTTCCCTTTGCAGCTAAGTTATACATCTATGATAACTTCTGGCATGCTTGAACTCCATTTAACTAAACCAGTACACACAATCTGTACTATTTACAAAACTACTTCACTAAAACCCAAATTATAGCCAACTAGGAATAGTTTCAGTATGCAGATAGTCAGCAGTAAATAGTCATTCACTGCTGGTGAAAGTTTGAATATGAGTGTTTTTTACAACACTGTCAGTAAGTCAGTGCTTTCCATAAGAATCTATCTAATTCAAATGCCACAACGGAACCAGTTTGTAGATAATAAAATGAAGGAACAGGCAGATGTGAGCTCATTCAGTTATGCTATGAGCTTCACACAATACATATGCTCCTGTAGAGTTAAGCTCTGTGAGCTATAGTTTTTCTGCTGGCAATAAGCAATACAGTAACCAAACCTTACCTACAGTAATATACTAGAGTTTGACATTACTAACTGCACTGAGGAAGAACTGATACATTGCTTAAGCTGTTTACCAGTGTATCTTTCAGCCTTGGATTATGAATCAGCTGGTAATTGCCTGTTATTCTTAATTAACTGGGCTACGAAACCTGCTGTAAAGCATGCCACAAGCACATCTCAGCTTGCAGTGGCACACAAAACAATCTATATGAATATCAATCTTTTTTTTTTTTTTTTTTTTTTAAATTGTTCCTTGTTGACATTTAGCTAACCGAGAGAAGACAGAAACGTGACAAAGTCACTATAACTATTCATGGTTAATACGTCTGACTACAATTCTGAACTATAAGAGCTGATTAAAGTTGGCATTACAAAATGAAACTTGTACCAATAATTACCCTCTGCTGCTTGTAGTGATATACCCAAGTGCTACAGAGGAAAAAAACATCTTTGGATTTAGCAGCATTTAATTTTAAAATCCAGATAGTTCTCAGGTATCTATTTTTGACGAACAGATAAATCACTTGCTGCCTTTGGACTGCTTGGTTTTTCAGTATGGTTTTCAACTAATGCATCTTCTGTGCAAAACCTGCATGCCCTTCTTTCATCCCTATAGGTCTTGTTGGGTGCTCTGGTTTCCTTCCACATCTCAAACCATGATGCAGGTGAACTGATGATTCTTTAAATTACCCATAGGTATGCTTGCCGTGAGTGAGTGAGTGAGTGAGTGAGTGAGTGAGTGAGTGAGTGAGTGAGTGAGTGAATCCTCTGAAAGAATGGCTTTTTTTTCTTCCTATTTTCTTTTCCCACTGAGTTTTCTCATCATCATCATCATCATCATCATGATTGAACAGGTAAGAGGAGAATGTATGTATGGATGACTAAATTGCCCACTTTTAAATGTAAATACATAGTGGAAAGACTCACAACTAAAGCTATAACTCAAGGCATAGTATATAAAGGTGATCTAATTTTACAAATTTGAGGACTGAACAGAATACATTTTCTAATCTGCTATTTAAAAACAAATACCATTCTACTTACAACACTTGTTTCGCTGTAACACAAACAGAAGTTAGTACTGCATCCAGTAATGTCCCCATTAAAACTATAATATAAAGTATAACAAATGGGAACAGGACATCAAACCATGGACGAGATGAATCATTTGGTCCAACCTGTCAAATGAGAGCATGAAACCTGAACTTGGACCAGATAAGTGAGTAACAATTCATTGGGTCCAACCTTCTAAATGCACCTCTTGTCAAGTGTTACTGATCGCTATAAATCCCAATCACCAAAACATGCTATTTCACCATTAGCTTGTCAAACTGGAGATCGTGCAAGTATGGAGTAAAGAAGACAGCTTACTTATCAGCAACTGTTTCCCCTTGCTTTGTGTTTGTGTGATTTTGGAATTAGTACATAAAAGTAGCAAAGCATGTGGTGGGGACACAGCTGAATAACCTGTGGGTTGGTGGTGCAGGCAGCATATTTTGTTGCTTTTAATTCTTTAATTATTTTTATATTGGGTGATGTGTATTGTCACTCAAATACTTGTTGCATGTGTGTGTGTGTGTGTGTGTGTGTGTGTGTGTGTGTGTGTGTGTGTGTGTGTGTGTGTGTGTGTGTGTGTGTGGTGCCTGCTGGTAATTCAGTTCCTGGGACTTTTGATATGTGTGGTCTATTAGTGGTCAGGATGTGATTTAGTGGCCCTTAAATACTTGCTCTATAATTGCTTGTCCTAGATCCCAACAAATATATATATATATATGAAGGTGCTTTTACCTTAAAGTTGTGAGGGCAATGCAAGGCACTTTTTGTCATATCTGCACTCAAGTAAAAGACACACTGCTTAACTCACATTGCTTTTTTAGGTTATATATAAACAATAGTTAGTACTGTGCACATAGTATGCTTTTTATGCCTTTTAATAGGCTTTTGCTGTCCCATTGTTTGTTACACAACCATGCACAATGGGGTAATTGCAGTTGATATTGCATTTTAATACTTTGGTGCTAACTCTGCTGTAAGAGTCACTAAACAAGATCCCCATTTGAGTAACGAAGGGAAGATATGCTACAGTCCAGACTAAGAAAGGACATCTCAGCAAAGTTTGTACTACACTCTTGTGTAGAACTTACACTGGGAGCAAACTGACACAAAGGTTCATAGGTTGGTACTAGGCTATCAGCTCTAGGGCCTATACAAGCCTAGCCACAACAATTACCTGGCTATTTCTTCCCACAGTATTTACTTCCCTGGATCCCTGTCTAGCAGGGAGACTGAGGTGATTCCCCCCCGGGTGAATTTCCTATCTTCCATCCAATCATCAAGGTTCCTTTTGAAGAGGCCCAAAGAGGTGCTCTGCTTGACATGTATGAGCAGTCGATTCCAGAGTCTGGGAGTCTCTGTGTCAGGAACCTATCCCTCCAGCATGTTTTGTTCATTGTGATGACAAGATTTAGATCCCTGGACCATGCATCTACATTAAGGACACAGTGTCTACATTAAGGACACAGTGTCCTCAGTACAAAACACATGCCAAAGCAAATGTTAGATCTTAGCATGTAAACACACATTAGAACTACTACAGAACAAGCAACCTCATTACCCCTCTTTCATTGCTCTGAGACACACATCTCTCAGACATTCACCAGATTACCACCCTTAAAATCTGTTCCACATCCTGCCTCTCCAGATGAGCTCAACTGGGCACTGAGCCACAACTGTCAACTTAGTGTCCCAACTGTAAACTAAGAATTTGTTACCACCTGTTTTTCGCATTCATTAATTTCATCCCCCCATTACATTTAAATCACTGCCCTATATCCAGTCACACAAGACTTCTTTTGTAATTCTAGAAATTGTCTCAGAGGAAGCGATCCCCCCACAGGGAAATTCAGAAAATGAGCTTTCCTCTGAGTATGAATCAGAAGTATGAAATATGAAAATCCTGTATCTACCCATACATCCTTCTGTCCAGATTCAGAATCATGAATATTTTCAGGAAAGGAGGTATCTGTCTTTCTTTTACCAGAAACTACTTTATAGGAAGGATCAATAGCCTGAATTAAACCATGATCCAGACAAAGTAAACTGTTCCGGTTTAACGATATTTGAGGAGGAGCAGCTACATGCTTAGTTTTCTATTTCTTTCGACAGGAAAATGTGAACAACAGTATTATTAATGGCAGCAGCTTCCCCAGTGATGGGCACAAAGAAGACAAGTAGCAAATACATGTAAAAGTAAAAGTCTTTAAAAATTACCTTTTCACAGACAAACACTATAAAAAGCACTTTAAAATGCATTGCTAGCACAACAAAGTAAAATAAGCAACAACAAAAAACACAAAAATGTGAAACTGGTAAAGATACCCAGAAAATATTTCAAACTTATCAGCTTTCTTATATTTAAGTGTCTTGTTGTTTTTTAATTCATACAATGCTTTCCTTTCAACATTCAACTGAGTGAGCATTTAGTGAACTGTTCCAGAATTTTTAATTTAACAAGTTATGTTTTTAGTTCTATACAAATTAAAGTCTTAGGGCTGGGGTGAATTTTGTGGCTTCTTTTAGAGCTGATGTGGTTAAAACTCTATTAGAGCTAAAGTTGTATGCCAGAAGGCTTAATTTAAGTATATGTTACATGATGTGGTAATTTGTGACGCTGAGAAAACCGTCTGTGTTTGCACCAGCTTTACATAACACATTAAAAGTGTTTGAACAATGTTGTGAGAAAGTTACTTGAGAAATTTTATCTAACAAGGTTAACAATCATTTTGTTATCACAAATAATGTTGAAAGGAAAGCATTGTATGAATTAAAAAAACAAGGCACTTAGATATATGAAAACTGATAAGGTATAAGTCCTCAAAGTTTAAAGTATTCTCTAAAGGACCAGCCACAATGAAACGTTTAAATATATTTAATAATAAATAATGAAAGAACATGAAAATACTAAATATCTATTTATAATAGACACCAGAGTTTCAGCACAGGAAATATTAAAAATAACACAGATGAATAGATTCACACAGATACAGAAAAACAGTACTTAACTAATCTCACTATTTTTCCTGACTGATCGAATTACTATTCCATGTTTCACTTACCAGTGCAAGGTAAGATGAAGTAGGTGAGGGGCCCTTCTTTGTCAGGTTCCGAAAACAGAGTGCTCTGAGACTTCAGTCTCATCTAGTATTAGAAAACATAATTTCAGTGATGAATTACAGAATGACATCACATACATGTGGTCATGTGACTTCTGGTTCTCAGGCTACTCCCCCGCAAGGATTTAGCACATATGTGTCAATAATATACACACATAGAGCTTGCTAAGATCTGTTGTAGATACTGGAAGTCATAAAACCATAAAACACTTCCACTCTTCCAGAGTAGCAGTTAGTTCCATTCTAGACACAACACAGAAGGCTTCCATTCCTAGTACTAGTTTTCTCAGACATTTTGGCTCTGAATGCAGTCAGAATTGTAAGATACAATCTTTATGACCTAAATTAAGTAATTTACTTTCTTACTATTTTTCAAAGTTAGCTGGACTGAGATTAACCTCTGTTAAAACATATACATTTAATCAGTTACAATACAGTCAGGACCCACTGCTAGTACATTTTTAACACAAGCAGCTTTACAAATACATTTTCAACACAAGCATCTGTACAAATCAGTTTGATATACAAATGACATATAATTCTTTACAAAACTCCTGCTAACTGTGCTTCCTATGTTACACATCCACTGCCCTACTTCTCCTGGATTGCTGACAATACCTCACGTCGTCACACTACAAATGAAATAACAGTAAAAATAATAGGATTTTGGCAAAGCAACTGAAATCAACATAATTTCTCAAAGTAATGGTCTGCCTTTAAAATGCACATTGCCTCTTATCTAGGTTACCTAACAAAGACGTCCTTCAGGGAAAATAAAGCCCAGCTGTGCATGTTAAAAAATTTAAAAATCAGATTAACAATTCCTCATAGTTAATTTGACAAATATACTCAAATCAAAGCCTCTACAAATCAAAATCAAAAACTTATTCCAGGAACTACCAAACAACTCCTATCTCCTTTATCTTCTTTATACTTTCCTATGGTAAATTTCATTCATCATTATTAACCAAATAAAATAGGCCGTGGTGGTGCAGCAGTTAGCGTTGTCGCCTCACAGCAAGAGGTTCTCCTGTTCGATTCTCGGCTGGAGCACCTTCTGTGTGGAGTCTGCATGTCCTCTCCATGGTCTTGTGACATTTAAAGACATGCAGGTAGGTGCGTGTGTGAATGGGTGTGCCTTCTTTGAAGGTTGGGCATCGGGCTGGCAACTCAGCACTGTAAAAATCCGCTGCCAATCATTAGCGGACCGGAGTTCCACTGTGGCGACCCCTAACCAGGAAAAGCCAAAAGACATTACTTATTATTAACCAAAGAAAAGAATGGAATTTATCTGCAGAGCATGAAGGATCCATGTATATAGTCCATTAATGATATAAGAATGACTTATTAATTGCTTACAAGAATTATTAACTAATCATAGCAACAATCAAACCAGTGACAAAGACTTTTCTGAACCAATATGTTATGAGAGAGAAATTTGAACAGATACAACAAATTATACAACATTTACCTAAGGAAAAGGTACTAGACTTTTTGATCCTTTTAGTTCCACAACTAAGAAAGCTACTTCATCTTTAGACTATTCCTGTACAGACCTCTGACCAATAATTCCAAATGGTCAGAATAGTCCTATTCTTAAAGGCTGGAAAGATTTATGGAAAGCTTGAGAACTACTGCTTTGTTTGCTATTTTAACACATATTACAAAAGTTGCACTTCTGTAATTAATAACTACATCATAAAACATTCACCCCATATCAAAGACTCTTATCATTTTGTTTGCCAGCATAATAAATTAATGAATACCACAGGTAATATGTTCTAGCTGATTACAATCTACTTTAAAATGATTGTCGGATCCCTTCTGGTACTAACCTAATTTTTACAGAACCCCATATTTATTATCAAAAATGAAAGTTTACAAGTCAGTCCTTATAATACCTTTGGTTTTCTTTGCCAGTACCTGCTAATTGCCAAACATTAATGGTAACTTAACTAAGTATTCAAACATCTAAGACTAACATGGGTACCCATTTCCACCCATACTTCTAATTGTGACAGTAAATATACTTTTGACTGCCATTCAATAAGATGCTTGTATCCACCCTTTTAATGTTGCAGATATACCATTCAGGTATTTTTACATGCCAACAATCTTTTATAAAATTGTTACAAAAATAGATTAATCGTTATAAGTTGTTTTTCTGCTGTTAGCATTTCATGGTCTATGACAATATCAGGTTAATTCCCACAACATAAATGCCTGAATCTTACATGCAGAAAAGAAGTACAAATTACCAACTGAAACAGCATTTTCAGAAAATGTTTAGCTGGCACTTTCACAAAGATTTATTATGTAGTACAGAACATTAAATGTCCTTTTTTGCACAATAAAATACTGAAGTCAAGAAAATTAGGCTTCCCTTATTTGCTCTTAAATACCTTAAATTAATTCTCCAAACGATGGAACTTGAATTTTAATAAACTGAGATCAAAATGCTTAGACAGCTAGATTCCCCATATGACCTGGAAATTTTTCACATTTGCCATGTCTTATGGTGACTTTAGAGTGCCATCCTATATCCCGAACGCAATATGTTTTCCTAGTTCTTGGTCAATGTGTACATCTATAGCAAATGAACAAACACACATACAGCAGTAACTTCTTATGAAATTAATTGCTTATTTTGAATTGGTAATTATTCATAAATTCACATAATTATTTTGTTAGTGAAGAACAATAAATACTTAATCCTATTCCCTTATCTAAATTTTTTGTCTCATTCTCGTTAATACAATAGAACAGTCCTACAAACTTCTCCATAACCAGTTTGAACAGACATTTTGAGCCAAAATAAAAAAAAAATGCAACAATAGAGACTGGTGGTTTAGTGGTCTTCTGCAAAAAATGAAGAACAAATAAAAATAAATAAATAAAATTGTAGTGTATGAAAATAAGATGCAAGAGTCAATAATTTGATTTTTTTATGTGAAAATATTACAACATGAAGCTTTCCTACTTTAGAAATGTGAAAAACTATTTTTAAATGCATTTTTATGTTTAGAACAATGGAAAACAATCTTGGTTGCCACTGCATGTGACTGTGACACTATAGGAATATCCTTAAAAAGGAAAATGCATAATGAAGAAAATGGCTTCAGAAGTTACCGCAAATGGTGGTAAATCCCCCCTTCCCCATAGAACAGTTATTTCTGAAGCTGGGATCAATGACTGAACATTTATATTGATAAAACCTTTAAGGGTATTTTTACTTTATTTTCACACATTCTAAAAGACTCTTGGGATTTTTTGGAGAACATTTAAGACTTTAAATATAGTCAAAACACATTACTAGTTCCTGTAGGTATTAAAGATGTATTTACTGTCCCTGAAGATAGCAGATTAGAGTGGTTTTAGGATGATATACTATGGTTTAAAGACATTACTGCTAATTGCATCAAAGTTGCATGTGAGGTAATGGAGCATGTGTTAAACAATTGCTTTTAACGGAGAAATTTTTAAATAAGTAACCACTGTCATAATGGGGCTGCTTGTGCTCTGTTGTTTGGGAATTTTGTGTTATGTTACTGGGAAATACATTTTGTTTTTAAAATGCTGGAGATGAGGCAAATCCAACTTTATTTAAGGTTCCTGGATGACATTTTTATCATTTGAGATGGTACTGCTCATGACGTTTTTAAACAAATTTAATGATAGTAAAAGTTTATTTAAAAAAAAGATGTACTTTCTCTTTTACTAGAATGAATTATTCAGTACTTACTTTGTACAAGGTTTGTGATGTTGATAATTTTGAGTCTACTATTTATTCCAAGCCCACTTTCTTTAATTGTTATTTGCGCTTTAGGAGTTACCACCTCTTATGGCAGAAAAAGAATTTGGTAAGTTAAGTTGTCCATGATATTCTTCGATGACATCAATTTTGATAAAGTGGTGGAAAAAAGAAGTTATGCACTTACCATAACATTCCATCTGTGTTGTCAATCTTCATTTATCCATGACAGATGGGACTTCATTCCTAGTCTCGGAACCGGCTTGTCTGTTACAACACCTCGCACAAGCCAAAAACTCCTGAGCCAAGTTCCAACCCAAAATTACCTCAAATCAAATTTGCAGCTATAACAAATTAGGTAAAGGTAATAGTATAACCATTGAAGAGGCTATATCCAAAGTCATACACGAAGAAGCAAATAGCCATGACTATGGTCAGTTCCTCAAGGAGTGTAAAGGAGGGGGAAGGAGAATGGGGTGCCAAGGAAAAATGAAGATCAACAACACAGATAGAATGTTAGGGTGAGTACATAACTTTTTTATCTGATGTCAATCTTCATTTATCCCAGCTACCTTGAATCTTCAGAGGCCTTAGGGTGAGATATTTCTGAGTACCATAGAACCAAATGATGGTCTTCCCTGGATACCAGATCCACTTTGTAATGAGTAATAAAGATGAGGAGAAGCCCGCATCACTGCAGCACAAATGTCATCCATAGAAGCTTTGGCATGAAAAACAGCAGACATGCTACAGGTCCTGTGGAGTGTGCTCTAACTGGAGCTGCCAATTTAAGATTTTTCCTGTTGCAGACAAAGATAATGCAATCTCTTGACTACTTAGATAATGTAACCTTAGAAAATTATTTACCCATGGAAGGACCTGAAAAGAAAACAAATAACTTGTCCGACTTCCTGAAATCTTTAGTTCTGTTGAGGTAAAACACAATTGTCTGTGGACATCCAATAGATGTAAGCAGTATTCTACCTTGTTTGAAAAGGTTGGGAAGATCACTGGCAATTCAATGGATTGATTAATGTTAGTCTCAGATACAACCTTTGGAAGAAAGGCTGGATTGGTTCTCAGTAACACCCTGTCCTTATGAAAAATCAAGTATGGAGGTTCTGAAGATAACGCATGAATCTCTGAAATCTTCCTAGTGGATGTAATAGCCATTAAGAAAATAGTCTTCCATGAAAGAAACTTCAAATCACAGGTAGCCAGCTCAAAATGGGAATTGGATCAAGGATTGCAAAACCATAGTAGGATGCCAGGATGTAAGGAGGCTTTAACCTTAAAGTTCATTTTAGAATGCCCTTGCACAACCTATGCGAAATTAAAGACTGTCCTTCAAAACCATTACGAAAATTAGAAATGGCAGCAAGCTGAACTCTGATGGATAGAAGAAGCTCCTTGTTTGAAAAGCATAGACAAAAATTTCAAAATCTCTTCAGCCAAAGCTGAGAAAGGATCACATTTGTTATCACTTGCTCATAAAGAAAATATTTTCCATTTGCTGAGGTAGCATCTCCTTGTGGTTTACAGGAAGGCAGCAAAATGTTTTGAACAGGGGAAGAAAAGTTATTTTACCTGGCAATCAATGGAACTGGAGAAGCCAAGCTGTAAGCTTTAGATTTGTCAGATTGGGATGCACTAGTCCATGAGGATGGGACAGGAGATTTGGATCCGGGTCCAGTGTCCATGGATGTTGAAGTACTTATGGCCTTCTTTATGAAAAGGGGTATTGGAGGAATTGGGGGGAAAGGCATAGAGTAGTCCCAAGGGCCAATCATGAAGGAGGGCATCTCTCAGGGACTCCCCCTGTAGGGGATTAGGGCAAAGTGGCTGTCGCACTTGTGCTAGGGGGATGCAAATAGGTCACAGCAAGGGTGACCCCAGCGATGGAAAATCTCCTTCATCACTCTGGGATTGACAGACCACTCATGAGGCAGGAAGATGCATCTGCTCAATTTGTCTGCGATCATATTCAAGCGTCCCAGGATATATTTCGCTACCAAAAAGCAGTTTGAAGAGGTCACCATTGCTACACTCTGAGGGCTTCTTGGCAGAGGAGTAAGGCTTGGTTCCACCTTGCTTGTTGTACCAGACTACTGACATGTTGAATTGCAATCATTCCTTGAGGGTGGACAATTCAAAAGGCTTGCAACACTAAGAGCACTGCCCTCAGTTCCAGAACATTGATAACAGATTGGCTTCTATAGAGGACCAAGTGCCTTGGACAGTCCTTCCCTTAAAATGCCCCCCCACCTGATCTGAGAGACATCCATGGTCACTATGGCCTGGGGAAGAGGAGAAACAAATGGCCAGCCTAGAAGAATTTCCACGGATTCAATCCACCAAGATAAATCATTCTTGTAATGACTGGTAATTGGGATGGAATGAGATACGGGATGAGTGAGGATGGACCATTGGGAGGATAGAAGCCATTGGAGGATCCTCATATGGAATCTTGTTAGAGGTACTAAGGTGATAGCTGCTGCCTGTAGAACTAGTAATGTGGGAACATTGTCGTTGGAAAGAATCATGTCTACCTGCGATCTTATTTTCTGCAGACTGTCAATAGGAAGGGAGACTATGCAAGAGGTCGTATTCAGGTTGGTTCCTATGAATTCCAATTGTTGGGTGGGATTTAGTTGAGATTTGTTGAGATTCACTGTTATCCCTAGATGAGAGCAAGTGTGTAGGGTGAAATCCCCTGTCTGTTTGAGTAGATGCCTGGTGGGGACAGTAAGGAGCCAGTCATCCAGATATGGAAACACCCAGAGTCCGTGCAGTCTCAGGTGAGCTGCTACCACTATCATATATTTGGTGAATACCTGGGGGGCTGTGGTGAGACCAAAGGGCAGGACTAGGAACTGATAATGACTGGCTCCTGGCCAGAAGAGGAGGAATCTCCTGGAGTGCTTGTCCATTTCTCTGTGGTAATACACGTCCTGGAGGTCTACAGAGCACATCCAATAATTTTTCCCTATGAAGGGAAGCATAGACTGAACAGTAACCATTTGGAATTTCATCTGCTGCACAAAGTGATTCAGAGTGTTGAGATCCAAAACTGGTCTCCAGTCCCCTGTCTTTTTTTGCACCAAAAAGAATCTTGAATAGAATCCAGATCCTATCTGGTCTGGTGGGATTTCTTGGATGACTCTTTTTTTCTAGCAGCTTTTGAATTTCCGGAGCTGCCTGATCCTTTTGATTGGGTAGAACATTGTGGATCCTTCTTCCTGGTTTTGGGGTCAGTTTGAAAGGAAAATGGTACCCTCTGGTAATTATCCTTAGCACCCAAGCATCTGTGGTTATCTTTTGCCAGGCCATTGGGTGCAAGGATAGTCTTCCCCTGACTGCCTCCAGAGGCAAGGAATCATGCTTCTCTTCAGGAGCGCTGGTAGGGTTTCCCTGAGAAGGAATCTCTGGAACCCTGATTTGTGTGGTTAGCATCTTCCATTATAGCTCTCTCCTCTGCCCCGAGAGGAGTCATTACCACATGTGTCCTGGAAAGGCCCTTGGGTTTTCTTGAACCACATTTTCTCTGGTTCCTAGAATAGGAGCTTTGGGGACTGGAAATACATATGCCCACAGCAGAAAGGGTTTTTCCATCTTTTTCACAACTGGCTAAGGTATCTTTAACTTTAAGGCCAAAATGGGAAGATATGTCAAATGGAGCATTGACAAACTAAAACTTGAATGACTCCACAAACTCACACAAATGCATCCAAGCATGCCTACTTGTGGCTACACCTGAACCCATTGACCTAGTCATCCCTTCAGCTGCATATGCAATAAGCCTCATGGACGAGATGGAGATAGAATCCAGTGTGGCAAACTGGGAGGCTACTTTATCTTGAACCGCATCAGACATAGATCCTGCAAGTGTACCTGAGAGCTCATTGACCAGATCCCTCTGAAGTCTAGTGAAGTGTGCCAAAAGGTTCAATGACCACAAGGCAAAGGTTAAAGAAGCATAGACCTGCTTCTCAAATCTGTCCATCACTCTAGACTCTTGGTTAGGGAGATGAACAATGGAACTTTCTTCCACCAGTTACTTCTTGGCCTAATGCTGATGGTCTTCTGGAGCTGAAAGTATTTTATCTGGTCTCCTGGGGATTGGTTCTATGGAATCCAGGGCCTTCCATGCCCACTGGGCAATCAGTTTGATAAGATCAGCTGGCGGGGTCACCCAAAAGGTAGATGGGTGAGCACCGAATGCTTACAGGTACACAGACACTTCTGAGGATGGGTCTTGGGGCTTCCAGCCACCCCTCTGCTTTAATATTTTGAGAATGTCTCAAAAGGAGATGTCTTCTGGGGTGACTGGGGGAAACCCTACCCGTCATCAAAATCCCGTCTTCTGTGAGAGATTCCTCTGGGGAATCAAGGTGTTTCCTCTTACATGACCTCTTATGAAGCAAATCCTCATGGGAGCTTCTGTGGAGGAATCGGAAGAGGTCGGGCCCTGTGCAGGGGTGTCTGCAGTACTGGTGCTCACTGTCCAGGTGTGGTGGTTGGTGGAAGATCTGGACCAGAGGGGATCCTGGGGAAGGTCTCCAATGGGGGAGAAACCAGCTATGAGCCTGCAGAGGCCAAGGCCCTCTCCATAACTTGAAAAGTAGGTAACCCTCAAGAGGGATGGGAGTTGAGAAGCTGGAAGGGCAACCTTGGAACCATGGTCCCACCCCACTGCAAAGAAACCACCATCAAGGTAGGAGCCAAGGAAGAGCCCACAAATGGAGTTGTGGAGCTATGATCCCAGTTGTCCATCAGTTCTGAAACAACCGAGGAACTCAAGGCAGAGAATGGAGCCAAAACACAAGAGCTGTCAGCACTAGGACAGCTGGCATCAGGGAAGTCACAGCTAAGGTCTCTAAGGCCACAGTGGTTATGGCAGGAATGTCTGATGGAGTCCTTGGAGAAAGATGCCTTTCTCCAGCAGGGATTGAGGCCTGGGAAGAAGTGGAAAGACCCCTTACTACCAGGAGCTGATCCACCAACCTCATGATGTTGAATTCCAACAAACTCCTAGTGGACCATACCGACAAGGCTGAAGGAGATTCTGGCCTTTCCAAAAAGGGACTTGGTAGTTGCCCCACAAAAGAGTCTACTGAAGGAGAATATCTGGTTCTGGCAACTGAAAGAAACTGTGGTTCCTGGGCTATAGGTGCCGGGGAGGGAACCAGTCCCCAAAAATACTGCCGTCACCATAACCGGCACCGAAGAAGGGGATGCATTTTCGAGGGTCATCACCGAAGTGGACAGCATCCAATGGACATGATTCCAGAGATTTTTTCAGATCTGCCTTCAATTCCACAGAAGCTGTGGGAATCAAAGTTTTCAACTTCTTATGAGCCAGAGCTGAGGGTGACATCAGCATAGAGTGACTTCTCTTTTTTGAGGAAGATGAGGATGATGAAGGAGAAGACCCCTCAGATTTAGGACTTCCAAGTTGACCAGACAAAGCTTCTTCAAAAGATGTTTTTAATAAACCTTTTAAAATAAGTTTATTATATTAAATAATATTAAATAATAAGTTTATTCTTTCTCTTAACTAGGGTGCGGTGGCTAAAGGCTTGACAAATGTTACACTGCTGTTCTAAGTGCACTACGCCCAAGCAATACACACAAGAAAGAGGACCATCGGAGTTGGCATTTTTCTGCCACAACCAGAACAGGATTTCAAGCTAGTAGTTTTCCTTTTTTTATCTGCCATATTGAAAGACAAGGATCAATGGCAGACACACACACACACACACACACACACACACACACACAGAAAAAAGGGAAAAAAGAAGGAAAGGCTCCCAATTATGGTACACCAAAAACTACCAGAGGTAGGAGAAAGAGATAGCACTACCAGCAATGGTAGGACACATACTAAACGGGACGAATGAAGAAAGGGACAGAAAGCTCACTTAAAAAAATGGTAAAGATTAAAGGAGAAAGAGAACAGAGAGTATTATAAGGGGTACACAGGTAAGCTAACTGGGTAGGAGATTCTGAAATAGAAATGGAATAAACATTATATTTTTTACTTAGCTCAAGGAGAGTTGGTTGACTCATCTTTACAAGAAGAATGGCAAACAAGATATGAGGTTATTTAGGTAGAGGCATTCTGGCTAGGAACTTGGCTCAGGAGCTTTTGGCTTGTGCTAGCTGTTAGAGTCCCATCTGTCAAGGATAAATGAAGACTGACATCGGATGATTATTTAAAATGCTGAGACAGAGTGAAAGAGATTAGAAAATGCACTTATTGTGCTCATCGGTAAGGAGGTCAAAGAAAAAAATACATGAAAAGTACACCCCCATTTTCAAGATCAACTGAAATGTTTGGACAAAAAACTTGAGATTGGAAACAATACACGGGGGGGGGGGGGTGACTTTACATGAGCTACGGTTCTTCAATACAATTCCATCTTTGACCAGACAGAAATAATTTTCCATAAAAACTGGAAATCAGCATTCAGTTTTGAAGGTGTAACATAGGTGGTGGGTTACACAACTATATGTGTGTGTCTAAAAATAATGCAAATATTAAGTTGATGTTAGGACATAATGATGTTTATTATACTCACACAAAAACAATTATATGAGGACTGCTAAGTTACAAATGCATGAAATTATGGTTTATTGTTATTTCTGTTTTTATATAATTCAGTAATTTATTTACATATACATATTTTTATTGATTGTTATTGTTAAATTGGATATATTGTTTTACTGTTTTTTATATAGAACGTTGGTCAAATGATAAGGCTTTTTTTTCCATCACATGACTGTTTTGTTTATTATATAGGAGTATTAGATTGTTTCACATTTCGTTCTGAAGAAGTCCTGCATGTTGTGGCTGAAAGTGCTAAATTGTTTGTTTCTTTCGGCTTTTCCCGGTTAGGGGTCGCCACAGCGGAACTCCGGTCCGCTAATGATTGACAGTAGATTTTGACGTGCTGGCTTGTCGGGCCTAACGCACAACCTTCAACGAAGGAATGCCCATTCATGCATGTCGCCACACAGAAGACGCTCTAACTGAGAATCGAATGGGCAACGTCTAACTGTGAGGCGACAACGCTACCGCAGCACCACCACCGCAGTGCTGAAAGTGCTAAAATAAAGCTGTTAAATCAGCTGAAGACTTGTAGTGATTGTTTGAGATCACATTGTAGCGAACATCTTATTTTATCTGCACATTGTCAGAAAATTACAATTACAGTATGCTATGTGTAAAACATGCTGAGAAAGGAAGGGAGCAGGATGGATATCTATTTATATTTCTGTTTTCTCATCCATGTTAATCTGCTGCTATTGTGCTGTCCCACTGAATTTCCAAATAAAACTCTGCCATTCTCCTAGATCCCATTTCATACCCCTTGTGATCCTGCCGTTTTCACTGCTTGCCACTGCATGGATGAAATTCCGACAGGGATTACTCTGCAAACAAAAACTGAACAAAATTCCTTTAACTATTTTATAATTACCTCCAAAACCTATTCCAAAGATTTGTTTAACTTGTCAACCTTTTCTTCAGCTAAGCATCATAACCCTATCTTATTGTCTATCTCTGTCCCTAGAAAGCATATTCTAATTGATGCACTGTCCACCTTCTCAGTTCAATGGGGACTCTGAGGTCCCTGCATATTCTCTCAAAGTTTGCAACTAATTGTTGATAGTGTTATGAACTAGCCTGTGTTGCACAGAGAAAATACAGATAATGCATTATGCTGTCCTCACCAACCTTCTATGCCATTACCTAGTGCAAGAATGCACTAAATCTCTCAAATGTTGTACATGCTATTGAACAGACAAAAGTCATCCACTTATTATTGTACTACTGACTGGAAACACACCCATTCCTGCTCCACTTTGTATCTCTGCAACAACTTAAAAGCTTTTTTTATGTCTGCCTTTACTGTTATGGCTCCCTTACCCATCTGTTAACATAATATAGGTAATCCATTGTATCACAGTCTTAATGCTCCTTATTCACCTACTGTGTCACTAGCTTTCTTCGTACAGAATGCTGATCAATTCAATACATTTTTTGTTCTTTCATTCCTGATGTTCTCGGAAAACTGGTCCTCTTGGATGTGTCTTGTGAAACTTCACTGTTAACTGTGCTTATGTCATGAATCCACTCTTCCCGGATACAAATAGGATGTGCCCACATTAACTTCATTTTCAAATTTAAACCTAATCCCTGTATGCCATGAGATTATGCACATGCAAAATTATTTAACCAAGGAAGGGTAAACTTGCTGCAATCTACTTTAACACCGACATTTCTGAACTATGTATGTCAATTGTGGTGTATGTTAAAAAGATAAAATGCATAAAGTCATGGAAACCACAAGACATAATGTGTACTCTTGCCTTGATGACCTGGCTTAATTTAGTACAAAGCCAGAACAAAGTCTATGATGAGTTAAATCTTTTTTGGTATAAGGACTTGGCACAGAAACAGAATTTGAAATATCCATATAATTTTTATCAATGTATTTATAATGCTTCAGAAACAGTGTTTCTTTCTACAAAATGTTTGCCTTTTCAGATTTTGTAACTCCTAAAAAAAGAGTCCATGAAAGGCAGTTAAATGAATCAGCAAAATGTGTTTTGGTAATTTGAAGACAGGTCACCAGAAAGGTACTTTCACTTCAAAATGGCTTTGAACAAACACAATTGACACTAGAAGCTTTTAATATGCTAGTTACCTTATTACAACACCCAGGACTATTGCTACTCAGACAGCATCTGATTTGGCTCTGGGCAACATCACTGATTAGGTTATCTGCAGATGACACCAGATAAGGACCCTTCCCTCATCCATTTACTAACGCCCTCCACTCCTATCCTTTCAGGTACACATTAGGACCTGCAATCATGGATGGACACTTTCCTGCTATCTCTGCATCCAAGTTGGTGGACATGGCATGGGCCTCCTGAGGCAATGTAACAATTACCTTATGTACACTGACAACCCCTTAATTCTTGAACAGGCAAATACAGTATGTGAGAGATGTAGTTACACATTGACATTGGAGGCTAAACTCTCACATACAGACACAAAAAGCAACAAAAATGTAGTCAGCGACTCACGCACATCACTCACTGCACTCACAAAGGACCACACACACACAGACACACATATGCAGAGGTACTCATGTGCAACTTACCCAAACCTCAAAGGCCTCTCAGGTACAGTGCTCAGGAACTCCAGATGTACACAAACAAGGAAAGACAATTCCCATCACAACACATAAAGCTACATCTCATTGTATCGCAACTATCACGCCCGTAAGGTAAAACACTCCACAACCCAATAGTCTGGTTATAGCAGACTCCATTGCGAGACACACTGATGTCCCTCTTACCAGGCTGGATAATGAGAAGGTTATAGTTAGTTGCCTGTCAGGGGCCAGGATTCACCAGATTATGCAAACTCTCAGGTCACTTACACCTACGTACCAGTATGACTCAGTTGTAGTCCTTGTGGGAGTGAATGACATGAGATGCACCTCCTTGGACTATTATGAAGAGAGACATGACTGCGCTCTCAGAATATGTGTCACAGGAAGGTATGAGCCTAGCACTGAGCAGCATTTTACCATCTTCAATGATGATGCCACAATACCAGCAGAAAATGCTCGGCTTTAACAATTGGCTTAGCTACTGGTGTCATTCCAAAGAGGTCCAATACTTGTCAGCCTGGGAGGACAAGGCTGAAAGGCCACACTGTTTTGTCAGGGATGGTCTTCACCTGTCACCTCAATGCTTTTGGATACTGGCCAAAAAACATTACAGCACTGCCAAACAGACAAATCTTCCAGCATAACAAAAGCTACTCAGGACAAGCTAAAGATGTTACTGCTCAATGCTACAAGCCTCAGTAAGAAACTGCAGTCCATGGAAGCTATTCTCACCCTGGAAAATGCTGACATTTGTGCAGTTCTGAAACATGATTCAAAGCCACAGAAAGCACTCCGGTAGTACATAGCTATAATGCCTTTTATACATTCATTGAACATGAAAGAGCAAAAGGCAGAGATATATCTATTTTCATAAAGGATAAGCACACCTCAAGGCTTGTCAAACAATATAACATGCTTGAGCTACTCCATGTCCAACCAACAATGGGAGAAATATATTACCATATTCTTGCTAGCTACAGTTCCCCCACCATGAAACAGGAAACCAATACATCATACCTGAAGTTACTAGAATCACTCACCATCCAGCCCAATGCCATACTCATGGGTGATTTTAACTACCCCTCAATTATTTGAGAGGCATACATGACCACTAACATGCAGGCCCAAAGATTTGACTTTGTAAATTAAAATTCCCTGGAGCAGCTAGTCTGTATTCCCACAAGGGCAAAAAATATCCGACATCTGGTACTCACAAATATGAGAGAGTGCTGCACCCCTCAGTTTGATGTCATCACTGGTAAGATCAGATCACAAAGTGGCCTCCCTTGAAATAAAGGCAAAACTAGTTTCCCCACCTAACCCCAAAAACTAAGAACTTCTCTAAGGTAATTTAACCCCTATTAAGGAATGGCATAGCTAGTTTCCAAGCTCCCTCAAAACACAGAAACCTATGCAGAGGCATACACAAAAGTGATGTATGACCATTTAAACAACTGCATAAAAATAGCAGTACCAGATTGAAATAAATCCAAGTCACACCACAAAAACAAGCCACCCTGGTGGACCCCTGGTGTTAGCAGGTTGTACAACAAAAGAAAAAAAATCCTGTTGAGAAATAAGTGGGAATGTGCACAACAGTGCAAAACATCTCTCATTATTCTAAACAAGCGAATCAGGGACTCTGTCAAGTCTCTGAAAACAAGCTTTAAGGTAAAAAATACATCAGACTACAAATCCAGCGAAATAAATGCCACCAGTTTTGCATTAAATAGTTTATTCACACTAAATAACACTCTGGAGCCTTGACACAGCCTTCCTGGAGTTACAAAATATGCCACTCCATACATCTATATATCTATATATATATATATATATATATATATATATATATATATATATATATATATATATATATATATATATATATATATATACACACACACACACACACACACACACACACACACACACACACACACACACACACACACACACACACTCACTTAAACACAAACAATCATCTAATTAGTCAACCATCAATTAAAATAATCATATATAAATTTTAAAGAAACACTCTCCAGTTACATTCACTATTTAAACCTGCTGGAGATAGTGTATTAAATTTAAAAATATATAAGGTTTCTTTGTAAAATAATTTCTTTTTCATTAACACTTCATCTATTTCTGAAATATGTTCCAAAATACAAACTTTTAACAGTGAAAAGTCACTACTATGACAAGCAAAAAAATGTAAAGCTATAAGGCTCATAGCATCATTATTTTTTGTCTCTATGTGCTTGCAACCGTAGCTTGAATATTCTTTTAGTCTCCCCTATATAACACAAATTACATGGGAAAGACAAAGCATATACCACTGATTTAGTTATACATGAAAAAGCAGAAGTGGAACAGAATTTTTCACCATTTATTTTTTCAAAACATTTGATAATGTTGGGGCAAACCAAACACCTTCCACAAGGGAAGGTGCCACATTCACCAACCTGTAGGTTAAATTTTTCACCTGCCTCCCATAAGTGTGTAAGGGAATGGTTGCTTATGATACCTTAAAACAGCTTAAAGTGAAGGCTGAAATTGCAGCTGCTTGTGATGAATTATCTGGGCAGCTGGGTGGTTCTAAGTTTGAACAACTGTTATGTTCTTTAAATATTAAGTTAGAGGAAAACTCTAGTGAAATTATACAATGCAAAATCAATAAGTTACAAAGAGACATAAGAGACTATGACTCTGGTTTGGTTTTTAAGAAGGTAGCCAATCAGAATGGTACCAGAGGCTTTAAAAATGCTTCTGGGAGATCTAAGAAACATCAAAATGTCTCCTTTGCCTCTGCAGGTGGAACTAATACTTCTGCAGGCTCTGATAATGAAAATACAGACTATCCACCTTTGCGTGCTTCACAACAACCTAATTACATAAATAATACATTTTGGGGCCAAGGGAAACAACAGGGAAGACAGCAGAATGGCTACAATCAACAAAACAACTTTAAACAAAGGCATGAAGGTAACAGAGACTTTCAACAGTTCAAACAAAATAAAAGGACTAAATATTGATTTAAACATGTTTGCACAGTAGTTAGCAGTATAAAAAGATGTGATCTGAATAACTGTATTGTGAATTTATCAGGGGTTGATTTAAGTGAAACTGAAATATCTGTTTTGAAGTATGGTTTAAAGTTTATACCAACAGCTCTACCTATTGCACAGTTTATTAAAGTAGAAGTGTTTAAGTTAATAAAAAAGCTGCCCTTGGTTAATTACTTTGAATGTAATGGTGAAAGTATGTCAGTTAATGAAGACAGTGTATCTGCAAGTGAAGATGAGTTGCTGGATTTCTTCTCTTGTGATTCTTCAATTGAAACAGCTGAAAATGTTAATGCATATTGCACTTTAAATACTGAAATGGTTACTTATACTAGTACTTTTATACCTGCATGTCATCACTGGTAAGATCAGATCACAAAGTGGCCTCCCTTGAAATAAAGGCAAAACTAGTTTCCCCACCTAACCCCAAAAACTAAGAACTATCAAAACAGATATTTCAGTTTCACTTAAATCAATCAAAACCTATTAGAAGTGCACAAACCAACTCGTCCCCCAGGCAAAAACATACTATCCTATAACCTAGCACGTCTTTGGAACTCACTACCACCATCCATTTGCACCACCTCTAACCATTATATGTTCAAAAAATCTCTTCACATACATCTAATGTCCCAGTGGGAATGCTCTTGCTCCCACCCCTCATAACTAATAATGGCAATTTTCATCTTCCTTTCACACTCATGTTACTCCAGCAATTTTTCCTTATTAAATCTCCATAACTCACATTATTTTTTTTTCCCATGGTATCTGCAAAGACTGTATTTGACTGCACCTTGTAAAGCTTATGCTCCTTACATAATAACTACTCTGTAGCATTATGCAATATTACTTTTCACAGCCTAAAACACCTCAAATTATCATCACTAGACTGTATTGTTTGAAATGTTTCCTGAATTTTGAAATGAAATGCTTTATCCTTTTACATTTGTATAATTATCATTAGTAATCTATTGTATGTACCTAGTTTGTTTTTGGAGCTTTTCTCCCCAGGACTCCATTGAAAACGGGTTCATTTTGGCCCAATGGACTATCCTGGTAAACCAACTGCAAATAAATAAATAAAATAAATAAATTTAACAACCAGGTGATTTTGCAATTTTCTAAGATGTTTAATTTTGCATTAGAGAAAGTTCTGAAAGATTTTTCTTCTGAGAAGAAAGACATTTTGTATAATATGAGCAAGATGAATGGTTGTCTTTATTAAATTTATGTAAAAGATCAGACATAATTATAAAACCCTCAGATAAAGATAGAAAAATTGTTGTTATGCACTGGAAACAATACCTGAAAATGTGCATGGACCGTTTATCTGATGGCCAAATATATAGGGCAGTAAATATTGATGTTTTCTATCAAGCTATAATGAATTTTAAAGAACTAGTAGCTAAAGGCCTAAGATTTGGCTATTTTACAAGAAAAGATGCCCTAAATAAATTTAATTTAGTAGGAAGCTCAGTGGCTAAGTTCTATTGTCTGCCAAAGTAACATACAAATGTGAGCCCCCCCCCCGGTAGACCCATAGTTCATAGGTTGGTACTAGGCTATCGGCCCTAGGGCCTATACAAGCCTAGCCATAACAATTCCCTGGATATTTCTTCCCACAATATTTACTTCTCTGGACCCCTGACTAGCAGGGCGACTGACATGATCCCTGGGGTGAGTTTCTTATCCCCCATCCAATCATCAAGGTTACTTTTAAAGACTGCCAAGGAGGCACTCTGCTTGACATGTATGGACAGACTCTTCCAGAGTATGGGGAGTCTCTGGGTCAGGAACCTCTCCCTCCAGCATGTTTTGTTCTTTGTGATGACAAGGTTTAGATCCCTGGAGCATGTGGCTCTGGGGGATTGGGATTTCTTTAAGTGGAGCATGTCCGACAGCTCAGGGTTTGACATGGCCTTGTATGTTAAGCAGAGATTGCCTCTGAGTAGACGATATGCCACATAGTATAGCTGGAGTTTTTTTAGATGGTCAGCATATGGCATCTGCTTTAGGCCTGTGATTCTTTTAGTGAGGTATTTCTGTGGCTATTCCAGCTGTTGCAGATGTCTTGTGAGGTACATACCAAATGGGGCATTATACTCTATAATGAGGGATGAGTGCAGTGGGACAATGACCTCCTTTTTTCTGGATGAAAAGCCCTTAGTGATGAGGTGTGCCACATAGGATTTCCGGACTGTTGTGGCGATGTGGTTACTGAAAGTGAGACCACTGTCCACCTAAGTCTCTCATCACACTTTTGATGTTTAGTGTACTGCACCTATGTGATAATTCATGGGTACATGTTTTTTCCCAATGGGGATTAACTATACATTTCTTAGCATTAAGCTTGAGCCCCATGGCTCTGGCACCATGCATCTGTTTCTGTAAGGCCCTTTTGTAAAATATCCACATCATTTGAGGATTCAGTAATAGCTCACAGTTTGCAGTCATCTGTTAACTTTGTTAGTCAGAGTCCCTTAGTGTTGGTCTGTACTTCAGAGAAGTAGATGCCAAACAAGAGTGGTCCCAGGACTGAACCCTGAGGTACTCCACTTGTCTGGAGCTGGATTTGGAGTCAGCTACTTTTACAGTCTGGGTTCTGTCAGTAAGCCAGTTGGCAACCCATCGAGTGATGTAGGGATTTATGCCCAGCTTAGTAACTTTATCTATGATTCCAGAGTGGGGATGGTGTCAAAGGCCTTGGTGAGGTCCAGATAGGCTGTGTGGACCACCTTACCCTTGTCCATGGCTCTGGAGACTGATTCAAAGAAGTCAATCAGGTTCAGGAGACAAGATCGGCCCTTCACAAACCCAAACTGGGTGGGGTCCAGTGTTTGAAGGTTGCCAATGTCTTTGTTTATAAATTCCATGATAATGCTTTCCATGCCCTTGCAGATCAGGCTTCTCAGACCGATGGGATGGTAGTTCCCGGGATCCAAGGTGGATCCCCCCCTTGTGGAGTGGGATAACTGTAGCTGTGCGCCACTCAGTAGGCATGAAGCCTGATGTGAGGCTATGATTAAACATGACACTTAGGTGAGGTGCCAGTTCATTTTGTACTTCATGTAGTACACAGCCTGGGATGTCACCTGGTCCCATGGATGCTATATTCTTAGCTTTGGAGAGTGCAGTTTCTACCTGTGTGGCCGTGATTACCAGAATTTAGCGGTCTTTTGGTACTGAGATGGGCCCTTTAGGGGGGTGAGAGGGGGGTGAAGTTGGCACTAAATCGATCTTCCAGGATATTGGCAATATTCTTGGGATCAGTATATTTAATGCCATTCTGCTGAAACTCAGAGCATATCTGAGCATTGCCATTTAGATTGTTGCCATAACTGTAGAATGCCTCGTGGTTGTCTTTGGAATCTTTGGCAATTTTATTTTCATAACTAGCTTTTGAGGATTTTATGAGGGATCTCAGCTTCTTACTGAGGTTGGTGAGGGAGTTTTTTGCATCCTGGGATTTTCCTCTTTTCTGCAACAGTTTCTTCCTTCTGTTGTATAGTTTGTTTATAGCAGGGGACCACCAGATTGGCTTCCTTTTTTTGGAGGAGAGCATCTTGGTTCTATTTGGGATGGCACAATTCATGCACGAGTGGATGTGCTTGTACAGTGCCTTAGTGTAGGATTCTGCAGTCGAACATTCAGATCCCGTCTGCATGGGTGTCATGAAGTCTGTCACTTCTGACTTCAGTAGCAAGAAGTTGACTTTGGAGAAGTTTTTTAAGGAGGTTTTGAAGTGGATGTCAAGGGTGATTTGCTTATGGTCAGACCTGACCAATGAGGGAGTGACTACTGGTGTGGAGCATCTATCTCCCATGTTGGTAATGACCAAGTCTAGGATATTGGAGCCCCTGGTGGGACAATGGATTAGTTGATCCAGGGTGTTGGAATTTATGAATTCCAAGAACTGTTGGGAAAAGGAGTTGGTACCCGAGTAGTTTTCCCAGTTAATGACAGGGTAGTTGAAATCACACAGTATTAGGGTGTTTGGTTGTATCTTAATATTTTCCAGAATGTTTAGAAAGGTGTAGTGAGAATCTTGGGGCATAGTGGGGGATCTTTAGCAAGCTACAATTTGGATTGCAGTCTTACCTAGTGTTAGTTGCACCTGGATAATTTCAGATGCATTGTGTTGGGCAACTAGCCTGGAGGTGTGAATATCCTTGGTGAATATGGAACACTCCTCCATGTTTAGTGTTTTGGTCTTGGTTTTGTGGCTGAAAAGTGTGGTAAGAGTTGTAGCCTGGTATTTCAGGGGTGCTCTCTGGAGCCCTGAACCAAGTCTCAGTTACTGCACAGATATCGATGTTCTCCATTTTTAGGAGTGCCTCGAGAGTGTGCATTTTGAGGTTTAGACTTCTAGCATTAAGTAACATTACCTTCAGATTTTGCATGCTTGTATTTGTTACGGTGGTGGTTTTGTCCTTTGATCCTTGCCTAAAAAAGGCACTATAGGGGTGGCAAGAGCTTTAGCCAGTAACCTGAATACCAGGGGTGACGGGTGCAGACCATCTCTGGCAAAGCATCGTGGTTTGTCGATCATGTCTTCCCAGGCAGACAGATACTGGATTCCCTTTGAATGACACCAGAAGCTTAGCCAATTGTTTAAGTCAATCATTTTGTCCTTATACAGTGGTATCATTCTGGGAGAAGGCAGGATGCTACTCAGGGCTAGGGTCATACCTACCTGGGCCACATGATCTAAGAGCTCTTCCATATCTCTTTTCATGTAGCCCAGGGAGGTATGTCTCAAGTCATTCACTCACATAGTAGCAGCACAGAATTATTTTCTCCATAATATGGGAATTTTCTTACATTCCTATCTTTTGAACTATGTAGTTAAGTTAAATTCTTATATTGAAGACACTTTCCAATTTCTGGATAAAATAAAGAATGTTAAATGTCTTCTTTCGGCTGCTCCCATTAGAGGTAGCCACAGTCGAACAACTGTTTCTATTTCTTCCTGTCCTCTGCATCTTGCTTTGTCACACCAACCACCTGCATGTCCTCTCTCACCACATCATAAACCTTATCTTAGGCCTTCCTCTTTTCCTGTTACCTGACAGCTTCATCCTTAGCATCTTTTTCCCAATATACTCTGCATCCCTCCTCAGCACATGTCCAAACCAACATAATCTTGCCTCTCTGGCTTTGTCTCCAAATCTTCCAACCTGGGCTGACCCTCTAATATACTTATTCCTAATCCTGTCCATCCTCGTCACACCCAGTGCAAATCTTAACATCTTCAACTCTGCCAGTTCAAGCTCTGACTCCTGCCTTTTTGTCAATGCCACTGTCTCCAACCCATATAACATAGCTGGTCTCACTACCCTCTTGTAGACTTTTCCCTTTCACTCTTACTGGTACTCGTCTGTCACAAATCACTCCTGACACTCTTCTCCACCCACTCCATCCTGCCTGTACTCTCTTCTTCACCTCTCTTCCACACTCACCATTACTCTGAACTGTTGATCCCAAGTACTTAAACTCATCCACCTTTGCCACCTCTACTCCATTCCTCTATCCTTCCTCTCATTCACGCACATATATTCTGTCTTAGTCCTGCTGACCTTCATTCCTCTTCTCTCTAGAGCATATCTCCACCTCTCAAGGGTCTCCTCCACCTGTTCCCTACTCTCACTACAGATCACAGTGTCATCTGCAAACATCATAGTCCACGGGGACTCCTGTCTGATCTCGTCTGTCGACCTGTCCATCACCATTGCAAATAAGAAAAGGCTCAGAGCTGATCCTTGATGTAATCCCACCTCCACCTTAAAAGCATCTGTCACTCCTACCGCAGACCTCACCGCAGTCACACTACTCTTGTACATATCCTGTACCACTCTTGCATACTTCTGTCACTCCTGACTTCCTCATACAATACCACAACTCCTCTCTAGGCACCCTGTCATATGCTTTCTCTAAATCCACAAAGACACAATGCAACTCCTTCTGACCTACTCTGTACTTCTTCATCAACACTCTCAGAGCAAACATTGCATCTGTAGTGCTGTTTCCTGGCATGAAACCATACTGCTGATCACTAATCATCACCTCCCTTCTTAACCTAGCTTCCACTACTCTTTCCCATAACTTCATGCTGTGACTGATCAGTTTAATCTCTCTCTAGTTACTACAGCTCTGCACATCACCCTTATTCTTAAACATCGGTACCAAAACACTTTTTCTCCATTCCTCAGGCATCCTCTCACTTTCCAAGATTTCATTAAACAATCTAGTTAAAAACTCCACTGCCATTTCACCTAAACACCTCCATGCTTCCACAGGTGTGATGAAGAATATTACTGGATAGTTATAGATGTAAAAAGTCTTTATACAAGTATTACCCATGAGTTAGGTATGGAAGCTGTTAGAGTTTTTTCTCAGTGATAGTCCTGTTAGTAATTATGTGATGGAATTATTATATTTTTGTTTGCTGAATTTTTCTGAGTTCAACAAGCTCATTTACCATCAAGTACAAGTTACTGCCATGGGTGCATCTTTTGCACCCATGCATGCTAACCTGTTCATGGGCCTTTTTGAAGTTGAGTTTTTGTATAAATTGAATTTTTTTTATAGTTATGTTATTTTATATTGTAGATATATAGATGATTTGATTTTTTTATGTAAGGGGGTGCCGAAATAGCTCGCCAGTTTATAAATAATTTAGATGCAAATCGTTTTCAGATAAAATTTGATGGCTTACAGATCAGAAAAACAGTTAAGTATCTAGATGTCACTTTGACTATTAGGAATAATAATATAGTAACTAATATACACAGAAAGGGAAGTAGAGATTATAATATTTTAGATAGCTAGACAGCCCAGGCTTTCCTTCCCAGCCTGACAGGTACCTCAATCTTCCCACAAGGCCTTTACAAGGAATATTTACAAAAGTAAATGGGAAAGAGTCTCTATTTGGGCTCTAAGTAGGGAATTGGACCCCTTCACTGCTCCTACTTCTGCTGTCCTAAAATTTTTAGTATCTATTTTTGAAGAAAGAGCTAGTTTCTATACTATCAAAGTGCAATTGGCAGCCATATCTAATTTTCACTCAGGAGAAAATGCTTCCTCATTAGCTTCTTCAAAATTGTGCAAGACATTGCTAAAAGGTACTTTCTTGCAGTTTACCATCAAAATGTCAACAACGTTTCAACGAGCGTTTACCTAAGCAAAATAAAATGTCATAAATGCCAACATCAAACAATCACATTTATGACCCATTCAAAATGCTGACTGTTTGAAGTCGACATTGTCGATATTTCCGCAATGCACCGTGACTTCCAGTGACTGTCTACACATGTTTTGAAGTGGGGCAAGCCCCCCTGCATGCCCCACACCTCCTGCTAATTATATATTACAACTCCGTAATCGCACTACAGTGAGGAAAAGGGCAAAGTTCCCGATCCCCACTGTAGTACAATTTCCAATCAAAATGTCGATCTCACAACAGCAAATGCACACTAGCATTCGTTGTTGTGAGATCGACATATTTTGAATTGCCATTATGATAACTTTGAAAACTGCCTTTCGGCAATCAGAGTTCACATAACGGCATTCCAGATTTTGATGGTAAATCATTTCTTGCTTAGGCCCCCAGTTAAAGACCCATCACCTCCCCGGGATTTGACAGCTGTGCTGCAAAGGTTAACTAAGAAACCCTTTGAACCATTGGTTAAATCTGATTTGAAATTTTTAGCATGGAAAACTGCTTTTCTGGTGGCCATTATGTCTGCAAAATGAGTTTCTGAACTCCAGGCTCTCTCTTCCAAATCTCCTTATCTTATTTTTCATAAAGACAGGGTTACCTTACGGACCAAATCAACCTTTTTGCCTAAAGTAGCCACTGAAACAAATATTAATCAAGCCATTAATTTACCTGTTTTCTTTCCAAACTTTGCTAACAGAGGAGAATACATGCTCCATGTTTTGGATGTACATACGCAACTACATTTTTTATCTCCACAGAACAAAAGGTTTCAGAAAGTCAGAGCAGTTGCTTGTCTCCTTCTCCCCAAACAAATTGGGCTCACCAGTTTCTAAAATTACCCTGGCTAAATGGCTGACTGATTCCATTTCCTTTGTTTATAGTCAGCAAGGCCTATCCCTATCCAGGCCTCCCAAAGCACACTCCACCATGTCCATGGCTACCTCTTCCACATTTTTGTCTAGAACATTTATTAACGACATTTGCACAACAGCTACTTGGTCCAATGCTCATACCTTTATTGCTCATTACAAATTGGGTTTGACTTCCAGGAGCATAGCTGCTTTTGGTTCTGCAGTATTTTGGAATAACCTTCCATGAGGGCCATCCAAGGTCCACGTAGGTTGGGACTCTGTCCCAATTGTTGAAGAACAAATGAAAAGGACAACATCAGATATTACATCTGTGTTGTCCATTTTCATTCTTTCTCATCTCCCCATCCTCCATCCTATTATCTGCTGGAGTGACCTTGTGGTTATTGTGGAACTTCTAGTGCAGGTTGAGCCCCAGTTCTGCTACTACTATTCTTACTTTGTCTATAACTAGGATTAGTTATTCCTAGGGCTTATAAGGCAGCAAACTCGATCTGAGGTATAGCAAGTTAACTGGGGCATTATGGGTAGAGGGAAGAGCTCGAGAGTTGGATCCAAGAATTTAGTAAAAGTGGTCAAATCAGATCTGAAATCCCGATTTATTGAGGAACGAATTGTTGAGGAAGAAGGAAAATGGACAACACAGATGTTTAGTTATGGTGAGTACATGACATATTTTTTACTTTGTCCAGATATAGCATCCCTAATTCTAGTGTTCAATGAAGGAATTAAAGTGTTTCAAAAGAAGAGCATTCAGGACATCATTAGTCCCTTTAGGACCTAGTGGTGGCTGTCAGCTGATTTGGGGATTTAGTGATAAAAGATTTAATAATTTCTCTAACCCTTCCCATTTATCTTGACAATTACAAAAGCTTCCCAGCCTGTATTTCAGTACATCTCTGAAGGACAATCCACAAGTCCTTGTAACAATGAAAACAGATAACTTCAACTGCTGGCCGTATATATCCTTTTGCATGTATTTTTTACATCTTGGTTTGTGTGCATGAAGCATGTCCCCTCCCTTTTCCAGCTTTCATCGAAAATCTTGACCCTCCTTAGTATAATCACTCGCTCTAAGGGAAAGTGACAACTGATAGACCAGAGCCAGGAGAGTGAGATACTATCTGTCTCTGCAAAATATTTGAAGCATTACAAACAGAACAGTGAGACCAATGAACAATCTGCCATATAACTTGTCTGTATTCAGATTAACAGATGGATTCAGTAAAGCTTGGGATGGGTTGACAGAGAAGTGAGGTGGATATAGGGGTTCATATTAGCTTGTTGAACACTCAAAAGAGCAAACACTCTTTGATCGAATGGCCGGAACAGCAATTTCTTTCCCCAGGGAAAAAAAATCGCTGCCCTCCCCCCCCCCACAAAAAAATCCATAAACAAAATTAAGTGGGGGGGGCTTTGCCCCCCACACCCCACAATGTGGCGGGGGTTTTCCTCCCACACACACCCTACTTAAATATACCAACTCCGAGATCACACCACAGTGGAGGAAACTGCAAAGTCCCGACAATGGCACAGCGATTTTTTTTTTCCCCTGGGAAAAAAATCTCTGTTCCGGCCATTCGACTTTTTGTGGTTTCATCTATTAGCTATCGATCAAAGAGCGTTCGCTCTTTTGAGTGTTCAGTAAGCTAATAGAAACCCGGATATAGAAGGGCAGCATGGCAGGGACTACCTATAATAGCTGAAAAGGTTTGGTTGACTAGTGGTCTTGCTTTATCAGCTTGTCCATGTGTTGATAACATTTGAACTTTCTAAAACTTATTTAGTTTCTCCTCCTATTGCATTTCTTGTAGGACCAGTGAAGATTTCCTTAACTTTGCTTTGTTACAGTCATAGGAATATTTCTGTTACATTTTTCCCACTTTCATACTTTATGCATACATACCATGTCTGAGTGTGTCTTACAAGGAAAAGAATACATTCTTTATTGCATGCATCCTTAATGTCCACTACTGTTATCTGCCACCACTTTTGCCTTCCTTGGTTCAGGATAATGCATAAGGTATTATAGCTGCTTTCCGCTAACATGTACTAGTTTTTCAAGTTCTGCATTTTGCTGTCACCTGTCAGCACAAGCTCAGGAAGATTATTCAACATCTCATCAACATATTTAATCTTTTATAAAGTGAATGCAGCATTCTTTGCTCCCAAGCCGATGCCGACATTGATATTTCAGTCAGCGCCCAGCATGCAGAGATCATCCCTGGGATTCAGAAATGTTACCAGCAGTGACGCACCCTATTTACTGGTGGCAGCCATTTCTGATTCAGAGAGAGCCCTGCTACAGTACTTTTGCCCGATAAGGTGCTGCCCCTTCAGCTAACCGCAAGTGTAAATGAGGCATTCTGGGGGGGGGGTTACACTTGATGTCATGTGCTCTTCCCCAGGAATGCCTTTAGTAAGTGATTTATGCAGCCAGACAGTCGATAGAACTACTTGGTTATGTAAATCACCACTAACAGATATGGTAATTAATAGAGCTGAAAGTTCATGTTCACCTATTACTTTTAATTGGTGAGATCCTGTTAGAGGTTAGTGCCAGGGAATTTAGCAGACAGGTAGTGATGTGTGCCTGTTAGAGAACTGTGTATCTGCATGTGTGGCTGCAGTAGGGGGGCAGTTAGGGGATAGGGGAGGGTATGTGTGAGTGATTGGGTGAGGAGAGGGTGTGGTAGATATACTTTGTGTGTGAAGCTATACCTCTCATCAACCATTGGACTATTGAGCATTAGTGGTAATGGATGTATGTGGGGGGATACTAAGCACTAGGGATATGTATTATATATTACTATGACTCACATAAGTTAATAGAATAACATATTTTCCAGCAAGAAACAGTAATGGCAAAAATAGAAATGTAAGAATCAAATGTCTGGCATAATTGGCTGGCAACATTTATCTGTGATAGGGCCACTACAGCTGTAAAATGTAAAATCATGTCCCTTCCACTGAATTTGAGGCAGTTGTGAGGTGTGTGTGTATCTGGAGGTGTGTATGCATGTGAAGAATGAATGAGGAGTACTTGTGCCAACAAAATATATGGGCCACCAGCAGTAATTATTACAGCAAAGTCTTGATAAAGTTTGAAATAATCACAGAGAGATTCAGAAATATGCAAATTTGTCAGTAATGAGGTTTTGCTTCATTACAGTTAATGTGTCTCTGAACTGCTGGTTTCTGCTATTGCATTAAAGGGCCCTTTTTACAGCAACTTTACCACTCATGGCTGGGCTTATTTTAAATCATGCCCGAAGACTTCCTACAGTGCTTTTTCAGGTATTTGCACAGTTTCCTTTTCACTTCACTGTAAAGGAGTTAAATAGCTTTATTATCCCCAATCCAAATGACTATTGACATTTCACTTGTATCTTTCTTCTAGCAGATCATTATCCCTTGTTTAATAAACAGGTCTGTCCCTAGCTACTTTTCAGTATTCTTTTAAGTTGTATATCTTTGTACCTTCTTGTTTTATTAACAGCAAACTGTGGGTCAGTTTAATTACCACAGCTAGGGTCCTGTATGCCAAGCTGTAGAGCTACCACTCAGAAAATGTGCTTCCAGTCAGAACTCAAATGTCACTTTACATAGCTTACATGTGTCACTTCAGTGAAAATATGCTGCTTGTTAGCTGGACAGTATGTGCCTCTACTATGAACTTTTCAGAACCAGTATTGCATAAGCTTTATATAGGAAATATTTCTTTCTTTGTTAGAAGTAGATGGGAGATGCAGACTATGACAGCATAGAGCTGTTTTATTTATTTTGTCTTGTGTGTGTGTGTGTGTGTGTGTGTGTGTGTGTGTGTGTGTGTGTGTGTGTGTGTGTGTGTGTGTGTGTGTGTGTGTGTGTGTGTATGTATGTATGTATATATATATATATATATATATATATATATATATATATATATATATATATATATATATATATATATAAACACACACTCATATAAATGTAATTATTTCCCCCTACTGTCTGCCAACGCCCTCTCAGCCTGGCTCCTTCAAATCTAGGGCTTTTAAATGAACCCTGATTGCCTGGGTCCCAGTAAGGGCACCAACAGTCTGTACCATTGAACCAGCTATTTATCTCACCTTGTCTACCAATTTGTCCTGCACATTCCATAAGCTACTTATTCTTTTAAGCTAACGGATTATTCTCCCTACTCTGCAAAGAATTGCCTTACGCCTTTCTTGTGCATTCTTAACTAACAGCTACATTTCTTACCCACAGTAAGAGTAATTCCCTCACTATCTCTGACCCTCCTGCCTCCTCAGAAATGTTGGTCCTATCATTGATTTCCTTTTCTCTGAAAATACTTTATTGCATTAACCCCAGAGCTATCCACGTAGAGGTAATCAAAAGTTTATATTATGCCACATTTCTTATTTCTTCAAAACAATACATATTAACTTCTTCTAGCCCTCCTATTTCTTTGCATGGCTTCTCTGCAGTCTCTACATTTTGGTTACCTTTCTGTATGTCATATGTCCTTGTAAAGATGCAATTTCAAGAATTTCCTTGGTCTTGCCCATCTTTGCCATATACCTGTATCTGCTACCTTTGTAACTGATACCATTGCCTTTCTGTTTATCTGGCTGTTACTATAATACATTTGGCATGATATAATTTTCCTTATGTTTTTGTGTGCCTCACCTTATGGTTAGTTTACATATTTGCTATTGTCACATTTAAAAATCATCACTTGGAATCCTGGTGCCCTTCTGCACAAATGCAGACCGTCATGCCAATATCTGGAAGTGTTCCTCCAGGTGGATCTTCAGCTTTCAGTGAGGCCAGTGCTTAGAGCTCTGCTCTAGTTGTCTGACCATTTGTTAAATCCCTGGATGCAAAATGCCATAGCATTACATATGTCACACATAGGCAGCACCTCCAAGAAAGTTAGTGTGTATACCACTTTTTCAACTTCCTTCACAGTTCCCAAGGCTTTGGCATTGGTCTGGTTCGTCTTCCAGTCAAGTTATTTTCACAATATAGGCAAAAGGCTTCAGCTTCCTACCCTTTGCAACTACTTCCATGATCTGAGTATTTGTTCTCTTCTAGCCAGTTACAGCTCCAGACAGACAGCTACCTCTCTTTCCCTCCCTCCTCTAAACCTATTTCCCTTTCCTGAAGGGTCCCATGCCACCATGATATGCTTCTACCCTCTGGAAGATCCTGTCAGCCTTTTTGTAGTATCCAGTTTAGTATATAATCTTCTTAAACCCCAAAGACCTCCCAGACATTGCAGCTACAACACAAGCTCAGTAATCCCAAAAGCACTCTATCAAACAACACCCACCACAACACATACAGCCACATCTCACAGAGCATTACCTTCTAAGCCCACAAGGCAAGCCAACACACAACCCAATATTTTGGTCATAGGGAACTCTATTGTGAAACATTCAGATGTCCATCTCACCAGGATGTCTAAGGAGAAAGTCATCGCCAGATGCCTACCAAGGGCCAAGGTCTGCCTAATCACAAATCCAGTCTGGTCATCAGACCACAAGTACCAGTATGACTATCATAGTCCATGTAGGTGTAAATGACTTCAGATGTACCTCCCTGGACTATATGAATAGACAAGATGGAGCCCTCGGGCTATGTGTACCAGACCGATCAGCCTAGCATTGAGCATCATTCTACCGTCTCCGAGGATGATGTCACAATATGAACACAGAAGACTGACTTTAATAACTGGCTTAGTTTTTGATGTCACTGAGGGGAGGGGGTCCATATTTGTCAGTATAAGAAGATATGTTCACTAGACCATGCTGCTTTGCTAGGGATGGTCTGCACCTGTCCCCTCTAGGCTTTCAAATATTTGTTAAAGCATCTTCCTCCAGCTTAATGGCTTTTTTTAAGCAATGCCAAAATGACAAATCTTCTTTCATAGAAAATCAACCCAAGAAAATTTAAAGGTGTTACTGCTCAATGCCAGAAGTCTAAACAAACTCCATTCCCTCCAAGCTGTACTCACCATAGAGAATGCAGTCATTTTCTGCAATTATCAGACATGGTTTAAAGTGATGCAGAGCTACAATGCCTTCCACATATTTAAATTGGCTATTGCAGAGGCAAAGACTAGAGGTGTCTTGATGTATATCAAAAACAAACCTACCTCAAGGTCAGTCAAAGAGTAAGACTCTTGAGTTTCTTTACTTCCAAATTGCCATAGGTAAAGTCCCATACCATATCCTTGCCAGATATAGTCCCCCTGTATGACCAAGGAAGCCAATAGCACATATTTAAACTTACTGGAGACACTCCTCATTCAATCCAATACCATATTCATGGTCAACTTTAACTATCCAACTATTAACTGGGAATCATACATGACCCTAAACTTATAGGCACAGACATTCCTGGACTTTGTAAACACAAACCAGATGGTCCATTCTAGGGGTGCAAACATACAGAATCTGGTTCTCACTAACATGGAAGAATGCCATACCCTCCCAGTGAATGTCCTCTCTAGCAAGATCAGACCTGCTCTAGCAGTTATTCTCCTTAATATTTACTCATTTTTAAATACACCCTGGTATCTTTCCCCTTATTCAGTTGTAATTAGTAGTTTTCATGCCTACTCAGCTGGGTTCTGATATACCCTTCCTACTGCTATCTTAGTGTGCCTTTCATTTTTAAATAGGTTCATTTTCACCTGTACCTATTACAAAGCTCTTAGAGCATATTAGCATATCACAAATGTTATAAATCCTGGCATTTTATTATACTTCACAGTAATAAAACATCTGTTCTCAATATTTACTATTCTATTAACCATCCTGCTATTTTTTCGAATATACAGTTTTTGTTTACATTCCTTATACTTGCTTACCAAGGTTTCAGCTTACACACTTTGTGTGCACCAAAAGAAATCGATAAGGAATTTTTCTTTAAGATATTGTATAATAAACCGTACAATAAACTTTTCACAATTAATATCTACAAAGAAAACCTTTTCACTATACATTAATGTTCATAGACGTTTCTTCCTCTCTAACCCATTAATAACAGCATTGGCTTCTTATGCTACATTAACATGATGACTTTGCCATCGTGGAGGAAGGTTTGTCCCAAATAACTGGTACCAAAAATCATGGACTGAAATTAAATGCCAAAAAAATGCATTATTGTATTCTTTGGGAAGTCATCTACCTCAGGAACTACCTCAGTGAAAATAGATTTCTAAGAGTTGACCCAGTTCGGGATTTGGGATCATATGTGGACAGTAACCTAACGTTTGACCAACATTTATCCATTGTAAGAAAGTCCTTCTATCTTATACAACTTTTTAACAAAAGAATTGTCTAGATCTAGGATGTCACTGTCCCCCCTGTACTCAGCCCTCATTAGGCCAGTCATTGAATATAATGCCCCCTTTGGTAAGTATCTGTCCAGACACATGCAACAACTAGAATACCCATAGAGATACCTTACTAAAAGGGTACAAGGCCTAAACAACATGTCCTTCATGGACTGAATCTAAGCCCTGTCACTATACTCTGTATTCTATAGACTGCTAAGAGTTGACCTGTGTCTAGCATACAGCATCCTCCGATCCAATGATGATGAATTTACTGCACATCAGCAAGTCAAGTGGCATAAGAAACATTTGGCTAGATATCTAAACCTCTCTTGCAACATCAACAGAATGGTTTTGAGGGGTAGGTATATCTCCAGAGGATACAGTTCCTCTGGAACAAACTCCCCATCCACATAAAACAAAGTTCATCCCTCTCCATAATCAAGACTAACTTGTATCTATAGATGGGAAACATAGTTTACCCAGGACTGCTCCCTATACTACTACTAATGGAAAAAGGCAGCTCCTCAATACTTTTTCCCATGCATGGGTCCCCTCAAATTATCTATGGTATGATCCCTGTTATTCTGTTTAGAGGTAATATAACATTATTGACCATGGGATGGGAAAGGCCAATCTCTGACCAAATGAGGTTAATTCAAGCACTAAAAGGGAAACTGGATAGTCTTAAAATGGCTTTCAAGGGCAGCTAGCCTAGTACTTGCCTATGAAACCTATAAAAGATGATGTGAACTATGTGAGAAGAATGGGCAGTCAAAGCAAAATTGCAAGGCAAACTGCAGGATATGTGGAAGTGAAGAGTAGCTTTGGTTTGACTGTGATGCAGAGGGATGGGGTAAATGTAAAAGAAAGATGAGATTGTTAGAAACGAGAGCAGTCAAATGAATCTGAAATGACTGTTAAACTTTAAGCAATAATGCAATCTTTTCATTAGACACTTAAGGGGAAAGTTATACTGATGTTGAAAGGGAGGTATTGTGGCACAGTCACACAATGTAATGATTTATCTGAAAATAAAGTGATTATTTAAAGGGTCATATGGGCAGAAGAGTAGACAGTAGCATCTACAAAGACAGTAAATATTCATTAAATGAAAATTAAAGAACATTAATTAAAGTCATGGTTTTAAGTTAGTTTATTAATGTGACTAGTATTCAACCTGAGTCCATGCCGCTCAGCTGTCCAGATTTTTGCAAAATGTCATGATTTTTGCTTCATATTTTTGGTTTGTTTCTCATAAAATTTGTGGATTTCAAGTAAAGTGCTGAGTATTGAAGACACTAAATGACAGAGATTCAGACTTCATTCCCTTTAGAAAATGCATCCTAAATTGTGCTGTCAAGTTTCTAAGTTTATAAGAGCAATATGTAAATATCCCTGTTTTGGGCATTTGCACCCCCCCCCCATTATTTTTGGTTTTGTCCAGATTTCTTTTGCCAAAAGATTGAGAGGTATGACGTAATATAAGTCTTTTAGTACATAATGGGTAGAAATAATCAGTTTTGTTTTCTGTTTGTTTTATATATCAATTTTACAAAAATACAGACCGAAGAAATGGAAGCTACTTAGGCCATTCTGTGATGTGGGCTAAAGGGAAAGAGAAATGTTCTAGAATAATGGTGAAGTTAAACAGGAAAATGCTGAAGCTTATAGATGTCACTGTGGTTTCAGAAAAGTATGATGTTCATCATGTTGATCACTGCTACAGTAGCCTCATGGATTGTATCCTACCAAGGATATAACAGCCTGCCAGTTTCCAAAGCTTCAGGACACATTCCACATGCCCAAACTGTCAGGCAGCTCGAGCTGAACTGATTAAGACAAGTTTGGATGTGAAGCCTTTCAGACCTTTACTGTTGCTGAACAGTATGCTTTTCTGAGACTTTTGAGGATGGATAGCTTGTGCTTTCCTTTTCTGGGCAGACATGCCCCCCCCCCCCACCACCACCACCAAAAAAAACTTTCCATTTTCTTCATTTTGTTTATGTTTTATTACTTTCGTCTTTAGGAAAGTTATTTTAAATCTAGAAGAGTTGCATTTTAATGAACTGTCTGAAGACTGTAACATACTTTTAAATGGAACGCTCGTTTTACACCACTTTTAAACTGACAAGAAACGTAACTGAAAACATTTGTTCTGTGGAGAAATTGTGTTTTACTTTTTTGGGGCTGACATAAGTGCTTTTCACTGTGTTTTTCTGTCAAAATAACTTTTGTGGACTGTCAGTGTTTACCAGCAATTGCTGCATGTCTTTACTGGGAAAGAGGTGCCATTTTCGGCTTGACCATGGAATGGGCTACTCATTCCACAGTCAGTTCTTCTTTCAGCCACAAAAAGAAAAAAAATTAAGTAAACAGCCTTTTCCACCAGGGCTGGCTAACAATTTGCCTCTGCTGCAGGTGGGTGATTCTGCTGTGGCCATTTGGTATAACTCAGACAACTCACCTTTTACCCTGGATCCCTCTGATGTAGCACTTCCAGCCGTTATGGACTGGAGGTTAGCCACATCCTCTGAGGCTATTGGTGTCCCCTCAGTGAGCAAGGGAGAGTCACTCTTGCTGTTCCTGGGAGAGGGAACATGGAAGGTTTCCCTGTTGTGCAAGAATGCTATACCAATTCGTGGGATGCTGTTACTGCCATTAGTAATATGGTTGGCCCTATTTTTTCCAGTCAGAAAGAAACAAAAAAACAAGTGTGTATGTACCCCTCCTCAGTTTTCTTTGGTTAGGAGTAGTATACTGGATCTGACTCAGTGCTCAATTCAGGCTGTTGATCTTTCTTGTAAAGTAGTTTCTGGCAAAAGAAAGAGATTCCTCTTTTCCTGAAGATATTCAAGATTTTGAATCTGAACAGGAAGATGCAGGGACTTTTTTGTTTTCTTTCAGATTTCTGATTCAGTGTCAGAGGAGAGCTCAGTTTCTGTCTCTCCCTTTGGGGGGAGGTCTCTTTCTCTGAGATTGTTGATAGAATGTGTCAGTGTTTTCAGTGGGAGACCAGTGAAGTTTCTTAGTCCTCAGAAAATGCTATGAGTCATTGCAGAAGGATTATCTAGAACTTTCTGTCTGCTTTAGATGATGCATTTACTGTCTGCAATTTTCTTGATAATCAGCTAGCTGCCCCTAAAAAAGGCAGATAGGATGTGTAAAGTTCCTTGGTCTTTCAATTGTTTATGCACTATTCCCAAACCTGACCCAGAAGCTACAGCGTTAGTTGATCACAATGCTGCTAAGCACTTAGTTAATTCCAGTCTTAGTTTTTCTGATAAGTATGGGAAAATTGATAGATATGGTAAAAAAATGTATACTTCTGCAACTTTGAATATCACAGTTTTGAATTGTCAGGCTCATATATATGTTTGTTCTGACAAATTAAAAGTATGAAGAATGTTTTATCTTCAGTTTCTTCTTATGATGTAACATCTGCTTTAAATAACTTAGCTTCTTCTATTGCACAGGCCACTATGCATTGTTTACAGTGTATGTATAATTTGTTTGATACTACTTTCAGGACTATGGCCACTGATACTGTTTTGAGGAGGTATGCATGACTGCATTCCCAGAACCTCCCAGATGTTAAGGATGAGATTTTAAATTCTCCCTTGGACAGGGGTTTATTGTTTGGCCCCTCTGCTTCAGAGGTGATCAGAAATTTTGATGAAAGGGGCAAAATGATCCAGGGAATCTCTAAGATTTTTCAGCCCTCCTTTTCCAAATTTTCCAAGGGATTTTCTATTTCATCTAATTTTGGGAAAAAAAAAACAGAATAAACACTCACAGCAAAATACAGGTAAACAGACAAGTAAGAAATGGCAAGGGTGGTCCAAAATGAAGTCTCAAACCTCCCAAAACCAAAGTCAGTCTTGACTATTCAAGAAATGTTGTGACTGCACCCCACCCTGGCCTTTTCTTTTTTTCCAGAAAGTCTTAATATCCATTTTTCTCTTTGGCAGCAGATTGTTTCAGACAAGTGGGTTCTGAAAATCATTCATCAAGGTTAAAGATGACAGTGGGTGAAAATGCCTCCTTTCCAGGGTGTCATTCCTCATTGTTCAGACTTTTTTCCACATGTTCATCACATGCTGTTTTAAGAAATGATGGAACCAGTTCCTCTTTTACAGGTGGGGAAGGGTTTTTAGTCAAGTATATTCCTAGTGTCAAAGAAAAAAATGCTTAGAGACAAGTTCTAAATCTTTCTTTCCTAAACTAGTTTGTGATGGTGCCCAAATATAAAATGATTTCTTAACAACAGTAGACTATTTTATCACATCCCTATTCATCCAGACTTCAGATGTTTGTTAAGGCGTTGTGTGTCTGGATCACATTATCAGTTCTTTGCCTTACCATTACGAATATCCACTACACCAAGAGTGTTCACGTTTTACATTTATGCAGAACCACCTAATTTCTACAATAATATAGGAACTGCTTTGCTTGCTTTTACTGTACTACTAAAAAAATCTAAATAATGGATTTATCATCGGCTCCTTCTGTCTTGATTTAGTAAATACAGATAAATAAAATAACATAATTATTGGATACAGTCAATCATACTCTCCCTCATTTCCAATTACAAGATTTAGGCATTGACCTTAGACTTACTAAATGTTTCAAAAGTTACTTGTATGTCCATCTACAATCTTTATGCTGGATGGAAGCATTATCTTTGGCTGAACCAATCCGTGTCATATTACCCCCAGGTTCTATACTAGGTTCTTTACTTTTAAACATCTTCATGAATACACTTAATTTCCTATGTGGTCCACCACAGTGTTATGATATGATCCCAGTATACTCTGCAAAATCCTTAAAAAAGAACCCAATACTGACTTAAAAATGTCCATTACCAATATCAAAAACAGGAAATGAGTTCAGATCTTCTCTTATGTGCTAAGAAAACACAAGCTATGTTTTTACTACTAATTCAGCTGATTTCAGCCCCGTAAGCAAGACTTTATAATACATTCAGCTCTGAGCATGCAGACTGAGGTAGTCAAAACACAATATTATTTAGAGTTTAACTGATCATTAATGAAAATTTGATTAGCATGCAGACAAAGTTATTAGAAAAACTCAAATAAAATTGGTCTCCTCTATAGAATTAAGCCCTACTTTACAGATCAATCCTGTGTACATTACTAAAGCTTATACCTTTTCCCACTCAGGCCTCCTAGATGCATTTTCTGTATTTACCACCTTCCTCGACACTCCACTCCCTAGGCTTGAATTAGCTTCTAGTAAAGTTGCAAACCTGCCAAATAGAGCCACTGGGTGGCTGGAGATTTCTAACTTTCTTACTTTGTCATAATAACACTGTTCAATTGTATTCTATACAGTCTTGACAGATATCTAGTCATGCAGGATATCATATAACAATACATTCCTACATGTAGTGTCAGATCGTAATATGTAATACTCTGAAGAAAATCCACAAGGAGGAGCATTATGGTAATGCTCATTATTCTAAACATGTGGCTAAGCTCTTGTTTAAAAAAAAAAACACTTTATATAAGAAGTCACATCATTCTCTTATTCATCCTGTGTTTGTAATTGAAGAGAAAATCGATCGAACTCTGACCAGTCTTTGATGTACTTACTTTAATTTAAAGCTCCCCAGTTCCTAAAATATTTGAATGATGCATTGACACACATATATCTACCTCCTGTGCTTCTATCCTTTGCCTGTGTGTTGCATTGCTACCTGCTCCTATTTCTTCTCTACCTCTAGTGCTCTCTATTAACCTGCCCTTTCAGTTTTGACTTTTCCCACCTTCCCTTGCATACTTATTCTTCTTAATCACCCTTCACCTGTTATCCTTCTACTTAGTAATATTTCTACACATCAGATATTATTTACATGTAGTTTGTGTTGAAAACTAATATGTGCCATCCTATTTATAAGTAGTATAATTTTTATACGAAACTACTACTGTGCAAACCATTGTATAATAATGAAAATTCTTTGAATTTCATTTGGTTATAATGACATAAGTTCTGAAGAAGTCCTTTCTTAAGGACGAAAGTGCTTTACTGCTGTTTTTTGCAATAAAGAGATCTCCACCATCTCCTCGTCTCTATCTGTTGGTTCTTGGTTTTTTGGAGTTGGTTGACATACATTTTCTTCATATACACTGTAGCAGTGATATGATGTGATTTGTTTTCATGTAACATTTTTTTTTTGTGTGTATGTGATTTGTGCTGGAGCTTTTCTACCCTGGCCTTTGCTGAAATGGTTTCTGCCCAGTTGGACTATGCCAGTTAACAAAAGCAAATAAACGCAAATGTATATTATTGTTTTAAAGCCAATATAAACATATAGTGGTTAAGGTGCTTGGCTGCAAACCCAACACCCTCAGTCTGAATCTCATCAGCTTCCATTTTATGCATTGTGTGATTTACTAGAAGTCACTTAACTTCAATATACTCTCCTGAAAAATTGCATACTTGCTGAGAACAGTGGTACTGTTACTTAACATGTTGACAAATTAAAACTAAAACAGGAACACATGGCATTCCTTAAAAGGTTGATGCATGCATTTTGTGTTTTTCACAGAACACTTACTTTTATTGACATGGTGGTGCTGCGGTAGCGTTGTCGCCTCACAGTAAGGCGCTGACCGGTTCGACTCTCAGCTAGAGCATCTTCTGCATGGAGACATGCGTGAATGGGCGTACCTTCGTTGAACGTTGTGCGTTAGGGCTGGCAACTCAGCACGTAAAAATCAACTGCCAATCATTAGTGGACCGGAGTTCCGCTGTGGCAACCCCTAACCGGGAAAAGCCGAAAGACGCAACAACTTACTTTTATTGACATCAGGGTTTACCAATCCTACTTATGTAGCTCTCTACTTCCCTGTATTGAATAAACTGATTAAGTGTAACAAACAAGTATAAAGACAAACAGAAGCTGTTAAAATACAGTAAAAGAAGTTAAATTAAGTAAGAATACAATGAAAGCACACCAGTAAGCTGTTAATATTTTACATCCCTTTAGTCAGTAGTAAAGTGTTAACACACTGAAAACATAAAATTCACTAGCACCACTTAACAAAGCTACGGCGTTCTGCTCTGTGAGGGAGACAAGCGTAGGAGAGTGGAATATCTCCTTTAACTCTTGCCTTTCACTGATTTAATAAATTGATATATAAAGACATAAAGCACTCCTGGGATTATGACCTTGTCATGGTGCACAGGTTTGCTTTCCTCTGTGATCATTAAAAATATGCTGTCTGGAACTTGATGCACCTGCTGGGGTTACCTTTGGTAACTGCACAAAGAGCTATTGGAAAATTTAGCTTTTTAACATTTAATTAGCTTCTTTTCTTGTGTTAGCTCAAAATAGCACCAGACTAGCTCACCACATACTGGAAGTACTCTCAAACATGCCGGAGATATTTCATTACTTATCTTGCCTGTAGTAACTTGGGATCCTGCTTGATAATCTGAGGAATACCTCTCAACTATCCCTAAGTTTAATGAGATCTCTACTTCTAATTTTGACTGAACATTTTTCTCTGTCCCTCCTAAAATTGGAAATTTCTTTGAGTAAAGGTGATGGATTACCAGCTGTAAATGTACTTATTTATTTATATTTTGTTTACTGGTTTAAGCCAACTGGGCTGAGGACCATTGTCGTAAGGGACCTGGGAACAGAAAAGAGAAGTATTATACAGTAGACATGAACATGAGATATAACGGCACAATTAGTAACACTAGCACAATATTACAGAAGAAAATATATGTACAAAATAGTTGGAGAGATGCAAATAACAAAAAATATAGATACTATACAAGTATACAATAATAGCAATAACAGGAAGTAGAAAATACGTTTGGCACAATAAGGTGTCTCACATCCTTTATACATGAAGGCTTACTTCACTCAGCATGGGAGAAACAAAGTTTATTTTATATATTTATTTGTAAATTTGTTAACTGTGTAAGTACAATGGCTCAAAGACCCTTTTCAGGAATAATCTTGGCCATAATGACACAAAAAATGAATAACAAAACAGGAAGATAAGAAAGCGGTAACAACAAGTCATTAATACAATACAGAATGACAAAGAGTGCTACAGCAGCATAAAAGATATCATAGACATTCTAAAATCACTTTGGCTTTGATATTAGGAAACAGACCTTGACCGTTTTAGAAAAGAGTAATGAAAGAAGAACACTAAGACAACAGTATGGGAAGGACTTCAGTGATGTACCTTACAGGTGTACACTGTAAAGGAGAGGAAGAAAAGGTAAGAGGAGGTGAAAGTTATGCAGACCTGAATGGTACACAATGTGTGGCAGAATGAACCAAATGTTGAGAAATATGACAGCGAGTAAGAATAAGTAACACATGTTTATAATCATCTCTTGTATAAAAACCAAAACAAAAGAAAGTGACCAAAGTAGTGAAACAGACACAAGTCCACTTAGCTCGAACAGATGGAGATCCACAAAAAGGTATCGACAACCTCACTTTATTCCAAAGCAATAAACAACGTAAATATAGAGAAAATCACACTACATCCAGGTTAAGCGCTTTCATCTGATTCAAACAGACTTCCTCAGAACCAATTAATTACAAGTAATTAATTCTTTTTATATACCTGTTTTGGCGCCAAAAAATAGTAATTGCTACCTTATACATATTTAAAAATATTTTAAAAACATTTTAAAAAATATACATTTTAAAAATATACTTTGTACCATAAATTAAATTATATATGTTAATAAAAACTCTCATTAAATCTGATATAAATACCATTATATAAAATGTATATTTTATGATGAAATAATTTGTTAAAAATAATACTAATACATGGGTTCCTCACAATACATCATAAGCCTAAAGTGATAGTGCATACAAATGATGTTAACTACCTATGGCCAAACTAACTCATATTATACAATCCTATACACAGTAAAGCTAACCCTTAGATAGTATTGGTTGTACTGTGCAACATATATAAATCTAATGGTATATTACAATACAATGGCATTGACAGGTAAAGCTAAAAGAGAATCTAACAAATTATATTGTGTTTTTAATCTAAAATAAGGAAGGGTTTTAAACTAATATATTCATTGAGTCCCGGATGCGTCGTAGCATCGCAACAAATCTGCCATTTACTCTCCAAAAACCCTAGATATGCTTTCCAATTTCCTATACCTACTGTCATAACGACTTTATCAATAATGGCAAACTTAAAGGTGTGTTCTATTCCCTTATCAATAACATGTTTACTAAGGGCATTTTTAGTGTCACCTTTACTTATATTATATATATGTTCATATATACGGGTTTTGAACCTTCATTCAGTTTTGCCTATGTAATATACTGAACATTTTGTACATGTGGCAAGATACACAACCCTCTGTGTGTTGCAATTCCCTTCTCTACATCTGCAAATACTTTTTATGCTGTTGTCCAATTTAATGTATTTGTCCTCATAAATGTATTTGCACTGTCTACATGTTCCGCACTTCCTAGTGCCCCTCTTATTATTTTCGGTGATATTTTTATACACCCCACTCTCTAATATTTTCTTTATACTTTTTGAGGTTTTTAATACACACACCGGGTTATTGCCAACAATATCTCCGATCGTCTCAACACTGGATAGTAGATCCCAATGTCTATGTTTATATCAGATTTAATGAGAGTTTTTATTAACATATATAATTTAATTTATGGTACAAAGTATATTTTTAAAATGTATATTTTTTAAAATGTTTTTAAAATATTTTTAAATATGTATAAGGTAGCAATTACTATTTTTTGGCGCCAAAACAGGTATATAAATAGAATTAATTACTTGTAATTAATTGGTTCTGAGGAAGTCTGTTTGAATCAGATGAAAGCGCTTAACCTGGATGTAGTGTGATTTTCTCTATATTTACGTTGTTTATTGCTTTGGAATAAAGTGAGGTTGTCGATGCCTTTTTGTGGATCTCCATCTGTTCGAGCTAAGTGGACTTGTGTCTGTTTCACTACTTTGATCTCTTGTATAAAACAATTATTCTATTTTGACATGACAGTAAGTGGATGTGTAATCCAGGGTGTTCATGTGGACTTCCTATTGGGGAATGGATGAGGAGCGGGCTAGAGGAGGGTAGTTGCATTTATTACTATGATGATATAAGGCATTAGGAACTTTAGATATCCTGTAATGATTTAGAAGCAGAATTGGGTGGATAGTATTTATTGTAGCAGTAGTGTATTGCATATGTTAAGGCTGACAGAGTAGACAGTAGAAGGATTATAAGAGTAGGTGTGAATGGTGAACTCGTGTGGTTGTGACAGAAGTATGGGAAGAATGAGGGTAAAATGGGAATAAGGGAGAATGAGTTATGAGGCTAGTAATGTTCTATATTATTTGAGGTACTTGAGGATTTGCAGAGTAGGGCCTTACAAGAACTTCTGAACATAGTGAAGTCTGAGATTTATCGTTTTGTCTTTGGCAATGAGTTCCACTTGTGGGTAAAGAAAATAGGAGGAGCTTTATCACCAACGTTTATGGTGGTTTTGGGTACTTTAACATCTTTTCTGAGTTCTTTATGTTTACTTTCCTTTGTTCCATTTTAGCAAGGAGTTTAGAGCTGGGCACCTGTAGGGATTTTATGAGCAACTGAAAAGTGGATGAAATTAAGTTTGAGAGTGTTGAACATATAAGGATTTGATACTGGCAGTGTAGCAAATTTATGGTATGTAGATTCAAGTTTCCACTGCACTTTTTTGTTCAGGTTATCAATGATTGAGAAGTCAAAATGATTTGTGTAGAAACAGCATGCTAGCTAAGGTGGTCTTGGATGCAGAGAATAAGCAATTTTGGATTTGATAAAGGGCAACAAATGTTTATGTATATCATGTACGATAGTGTTGGTATGTTACATGAATGAGAACTTGTTCTCAATAGCTGTGTATTATCATTCTAATTGGGGGGAGAGAATAGTGTAGTGTTGCTAGTTGTCATCATTTTAATTTTATTTTCATTCAGTATGAGTTAACCAATATAGTAATGTGTTTATAGAGTGCTGCATAACGCTGTAGACTTATCTGCATATATTAGAAGTTTTACATTGTTAGTCTGAAGGTGCATGTCATTTGTAAAGATTCTGAAAAGCAGTGGCCCTAGAATTCATGGGGATTACAATGATGGTCATGAACTGATGGGATGAGCAGTTGTTCCAAATTACAGTTTGTGGTCTGTCCTGTAAATAACTGGCAAACCATTGGGCTACTGTAGAACAGTCCATTTGAAGGAGCTTTGCAATAATATGCTGTAATCAACTATGTCAAACACTTTTGAAAAAAAAAATCTAAGAACTGGGTTGCTAATATATTGTCCTCATTGGAGTCAAATACTATAAAATTTAGCATTTCCACTAGTGCTATTTATGTGCTATGACCAAGGCAAAATCGGAGCTTTTATGTTGAGGGAAGGAAATCAGTCAAATAGTGATAGCAATCAGTAAATACTGATAACCATTACAATTACAGACTTTTTTATTTCAGAAAATGCACATTAATTCACATCCTCTTTTTTTTTTTTTTTTTACTAAGAACTTTCAAAGTTAATTTCACTGATATTTAAAAGGTGCCCCTAATCTTTATTTATTTATGTATAAATATAAAAGACTATAAAAGACTCTGAAATAACTCCACCCAGCTATCCACCCAGCTATTCAATCATTAGAAAAGACAGGACCCAGAAAAAAGGCGGTGGAGTTGCTCTCCTATATTCTTCTTCCTTGCTAATTACCCCCTACGACAAACCTACTCCAAAATTTAACAATGCTGAGGTACTCCTCACTCTCCTACAAGTTAATAAGCACAAACACATATGTCTAGCATCCCTCTACATCCCCCCAGGGGACAATATTTCTACACTTGAAAACATCCTCTCATGGCTCTCTAATAATATCAGCAATGAAACCATTATCTTAGGAGATGTAAATATCAACTGGGCCTCCATCCAGTCTCCAACCAACCCTCTTAATATCAACATATATAACTTTTCTCAGCTAATCAACACTATAACACACCCATCAAAAAACCACTCTTGTGGCTCCATCCTTGACTGGATTCTAGTGTCGCATCCCCACTATTTTTCAGATAGTGGTATTCTTCCCGACCCTCTTAGCGATCACCTGCCTACTTTCACTCGCCGACTCCCCTGTATCTCTTACCGCACCCACAACTACATCACTACCTGCAATGGCAAAAACTTTAACCCATCAACCTTCTTATATTCCCTGAAAGCAATTAATTGGAACAATCTAAAGACACTACCCTTAGAAGATGCAGTTGCTCATTTCAACTCTACATTCTTAGAAATACTTGATTCCCAAGCCCCTCTAAGAACAAAAAGAATAAAATCAAATTCTGCCCCCTGGCTAACCAAAACCACACTATCAACCATGCGCCTTAGAGACAAAGCCTGGGGACTCTATCTGAGAAATAAGACCCCAGAACACCATACTGCGTACAAAACCCTTCGAAATAAAGTAAAAAAGCTTATAATCTCTGACAGACAAAAATACTTCTTCACACTCCAAAACAATAATAAAACTAACCCTCAAAGATTCTGGAAGGGGATCTCTACCCTCCTTAACCCCAGCAAACCACATACCCCAACCCCAGACCCAAATAGCCCAGACTTAGATTTAGCTACGCAGTTCAACTCCTTTTTCATTGACTCTATTAGCAAACTCACCTCCTCCTTCACATGCTCCACCTCACTATCTAATACACCCCCACCCTCTCCCGCAAACAACCCTCCCCTCATTACCACTTCCTCCTCATTCTCTCACTGTCTATCTTCCACTACTCTAACCCCCTCATCACCCGTATCTTCCTCAAATTCTCTCTCTCTCCATTCTTCTCTATTCTCATTAAAACCTATACCCACTTCCACTATAAAGAAACTCCTTCAGAAACTGAAGCCATGTACTAATGCTCCTGACAACATTCCCTCTTACTTCTTAAGTATAGCTGCAGAAGCAATTGCCTATCCCATTAGCATTCTAATCAACCGCTCCATCCTTGAATGCACAGTGCCCCAACTGTGGAAGCAAGCCTTTATCATCCCCCTGCATAAAGGAGGCAACAATTGCAACGTCAACAACTTCCGTCCTATTGCTATCCTGTCCCCACATATCTAAACTTCTGGAAAAGTGTATCCAATTTCAACTCTTACCACATCTCTTAGATAACAACCTTCTAACCCCTACATAACACTGATTCAGGCCAAATCATAGCACTATGACAGCCCTCTTGTCCTTTCTTGAGACTGTTAATAGAGCACGTGATTCCGGCCACATTGTCTCTACCTTACTACTTGACCTCTCCAAGGCCTTCGACACTATCTCACACAGCCTGCTCTTAACCAAACTGTCAAAACTTAACCTCTCTCCCTCCTCCATAAATTGGTTCTCCAGTTATTTATCAAATAGATACCAAGCTGTGATATGGAAAAAGGCCACTTCCTCTTTCCTTAGTACCCCCACTGGAGTTCCCCAAGGATCTATTCTTGGTCCCCTCCTCTTTAATATATTTATAAACGATTTCCACAAATCCATTCCATTTGCAAACATCATCCAATATGCAGATGATTCTACCATTATCTGCTCTGCCACCTCTTCCTCTCTGCTCCAAAATCTTACTCAGGAAGCTTTTTCAATTACTGAGCATTGGATGAAAATAAATCACTTAGCACTCAATTCCTCCAAAACAAAACTAATGGTATTTACCCCCTCCAAATCTACTTCCTTCGATATAAACTCTTTCTCAATTACCAGCCAAAATAACTCACCCCTGGAACTGGTGTCTGAAACTAAGCTACTATGTGTTCAAATTGACAACCGGCTTAATTTCAACTCCCATCTACAACTAAATATTCAAAAACTAGGTATGCTCTACCGTCAGAATCAGTACCTTACAAGCTCCTCCAAAATCACTCTCGCTTCCTCCTTTCTCATCCCCTCCCTTCTCTATGGGGCTCCATTACTGACTAATCTTCAGACCTCTCTAAAAAAAACAGCTTTCCTCCTGCTATAATAAAATCGCCAAATTCGCTAATAGCCACAGGTCCTCCACCCACCACTGTTCCTCTCTCCAAAAACTAAATTGGCTTGAACTACCTAACCATCTCATCTATATCCAGCTGACTTTAGCTCATAAGCTCATTCTTAACCCCTCTCTTTGTCCCTCCCTGTCTTCTGCCTTCAAAATGCACCTACCAAATAGAGTCTTAAGGTCTAACAATCAAAACCTACTAGAAGTTCATAAACCAACTCATCCCCCAGGCAAACACTTACTATCCTTTAACTTTGCCCGTCTCTGGAACTCACTCCCACCATCCATTCGTACCGCCTCTAACCAGTACATGTTCAAAAAATCCCTTCATACACATCTAAGGTCCCAATGGGACTGTTCTTGCTCCCACCCCTCATAAATATATGATATCCTAACCTCTTTTATACTTATGATACTTAACTTTACCTAACAAAGCTTTTGTTCCTTCAGAATAACTACTCTGAAATGTAAATCACGTTACTATCTCAGCTTATTTACTTCACATTAATCCTCATCAGATTGTATTGTTTTGAATGTTTCTTGAATTTTGAGCTCAAATGTTTTATCTTCTACTCTTGTATAATTATTATTAGCAATCTTTTGTATGCACCTAATTTGTCATGTGTTGGAGCTTTTCTCCCCAGGACTCCATTGAAAACGGGTTCTTTTTGGCCCAATGGACTATCCTGGTAAACCAACTGCAAATAAACAAACAAATAAATAAATAAATTATGTATTATTTATTTATTTTACATTTGTTTACTGGGAGAGTTGAACTGGACAAGTTGCCCATTTTCAGCGGTGGCCTGGGGAGAAAAGCTCCATTGACTACAAGATTAACAATACAGAGACATACACATACAAATGTATTTAAAAATATGGAATGCAAAATATGCTTAGGAAATTATTCATAGAGAAAAGCATCAAACAGTCTAACATTAGCAATGCAGTAACACATACACATGCCATCTGGGTGTCTTTTTTTTAATTATTTTTTGTTTTGTCCCTCATTCCGGAGGTAAAAGATCGACAGCTTCTTGAAAGGATCAGGTAAGTTTGACATAACATGCTTAGCTTACTACCAAGCTGACCTTGACCAGAACAAGCAGTTTAGAAAATGAATAGATGAACACACAAGGATGGCAGCTTAAGACACTAGCCCCTTTAAAAGGAATATTGTTAAGAAACTGTCAGTAAATCCATTTTACAAACTCTCAATAGTCATGATGCAAATTTGGTAAACTTTACTTTCATCACTTCCACTACTCTGCCAAGTGGCCAGTACAATTGCCAGTCAGTCACATACCATACTTTCATCACTTCCACTACTCTGCCAAGTGGCCAGTACAATTGCCAGTCAGTCACATACCAATCAGTTAGTGAGTTCATATGGACTACGGGAGGGAGAGTACACAATTCAGATATTACAGCCAAGACCTAGGGATATCACCATCCACAGATACATTTTAAATTATGGCCATTTCATTTATTAGTGTACTGCGGTCACCTACAGTGAACATTTCTAATAACCTAGATTAGAGTTACCACCTGTCCTTCTTTATGCAGAACAGTCCCTGTTTGGCCAGCTATGTCATGCGGGGAAAACATGAAAATGGTTGAATAAAACATTTATTTTGTGGGTTTACAACAGGTATTTTTAGCTTGGAGTACACCAACCTGCTGCCACTTGCTTGAAAAAGTATGTGCTCTAACTCCTATTAGTCCCAGCTCCATTTTCTTCATAGCCTTCCCAACACCTCAATTCAATAAACATAGCCCTACAAGAACCTAAACCCTAAACATAATACTTCCATCCACTTCCCAACTGGACTCCTCAGTCCCTTACCCAAAACCTCCACTCCCCTAACCATAAAGTCCCTGACCACTCCCTAAACCTAAAACTCCAACACTCTAAATGTAAATTCCTTGACCACTCCCTAAGTCTAAAGCTCCCTTCCTGTTCTCTAAACCTAAAACTTCAACCACTCTTCTTAACCCTAAAACTCCCTTCCCACTTCCTAACCCTAAAAATCCTCCTACCACTCCCTAACCCTAAACACCCTCTTGCCCTCCCTCCCCATAGCTGCTTGCCCAAACTCATATTCGAATTTGCATGACAGCAGCACTCCCTCCTCCCAGCTGCTTGCCTAAAGTTATATTTGAGTTTGAACAGCAGCAGCAGCCTAGCTGAGCTACAAGGTACTTGAGTCCCAAGCACACAAAAACTACTGCCTTGAGGCCTGGGACTCAAGTGCCTGTAGTGAACCATATGTTGTATTTGAGGCATCTTAATATTAAATCTGTCCTCACAACCCCTTTTCCCATTTTTGCACATAGGGTTGGGGTGTAACTTCAACAGTGACAATCATCTGTAGCCAAGGTTTACACAACCAGGTGGCTAGCCCTGCTGCAGCTGTTCTTCCATGCCACACATTTGCACATACACTCACACCTATGGCCAGTTTAGAGTGTCCAATCCACCAACTGCATGTCTTTGGAATGTGCGAGGAAACCAGAGTACCTAGACGAATGGTAGGAATCTGGAGCAAATCTATGCAAACACAGGAAGGACATGAAGACTCTGCACAAAAGGCACTCCAGCCAAAAATCGAACTGGGAGACCTGTTGCTGTAAGATGACAACACTATCCCCTGCGCCACTGTACTGCTGGCTAATAATAAAACAACATAAACAACTCAAATTCTACAAGAGCGAGATTTTAATTTAGCAATAAATAAATAAAATCCAGCTCTCTGTGCTGGCATTGGATAAGGTTTGTCTTGCAAAATCTAATATTTCCACAAAACGTGTCCTACTTTGGGCATCAGAAAAGGAGGCAACCCCCCCCCCCACAATTTAGATCACTTTAATTAGCTGTTTTTTTTTTTTTTTTGCTTTGTTTGTTTAAAACTGCAGCAGCTACAAAGATTCAGCATCCCCTGTAGTTGTAAAATTCCCAATCCCACCAATCATACCTCTCAACTGTCCAGATTTTTGCATCACATGTTTGGTGTGTTCCTTATAAAAGTTGTGGTTTTCTGGCAAATCACTAAGGATTGAAATTATTGAATAATGGTATACATTTACGTTTCTGACTTCATATCCTTCGGAAAATGCATGCCAGTACAAATCCTATTACATTAGCAATGTTCTCTGTTGCTAATAGCAATATTTTAAATTTGTCGCTATTTTTGGACCTTCGTCCCCCCATTATTTTGGGCTTTGTCAAGATTCCTTGCTCTAAGAGGTTCCTCTGTAAATTGGTCTAGCCTACACTTGCTTCCTATCAGTGATGTCGTACTCAAATTCAATAGCATCTTTCTTGGCATATTCGACTCACTAGCATCCCCTCACAAAATAAGAATAAAATCAAACTATGCCCCTTGGCTCAGTAAAGATACTTGTATACTAATGCACAAAAGAGACTTCACCTGGAAAACCTGGCAAAAAACAAAATCTCCCTCTCACCACCAATTATTTAAAGAAATAAGTAATTGTACCAAAAAAACAAATGTATCATGATAAAAAAAAAATTACCTCAAGGCACAATTCACTCATCAATCCAACCCTCCAAATTTCTGGAGAAATATTAACTCAGTTCTTCACCCTGGTAAACCCCAAACTCCCAGCCCTTACCCCGGCCTTGCAGACCAAGACACTGCCTCCCTCCTTAACGATATTTTTATTGAGACCATTAGCAAACTAACTAATGCCAACCACAACCTTCCCCTAAAAACACCTCCACAAACCACAAATAATGACACGTTTCTCAACCCTATTGCAACCTTCTACATAAAGTCTCCCATTCTAAAACTTAAACCTTGCTGTCCCTCTGCTGACAATCTACCCCCCCCCCACTTTTTGAAACTAGTAGCTAACTCTATTGCCTATCCAATTTCAATACTTATTGATAGAGCTATTAGAGAAGCTACCATGCCCGACATCTGGAAGTCTTTCTGTGTGATTCCCCTTGTGAAGCTGCTAGCCCAGCTAGCTAGAACTTTGTAAATAACTCTCATTGTAAATATTAATATAATCCATGTGCTTGTCTACAAATGAAAGTAAACTGTGTTATGTGCTGAGCTTCAAAAATGTAACCACAGTGCACCCTGCTGGAAAAGAGCAGAAATGTATGTGGACTATATGCCTGTGTAAATGTATGTTTTCACAGTAGAAACTGGGACATATAGAGTTAACTTGCAAACTCTGGGAAAATAAGTAAAGAGTTTTACGATTGTGTTTACCACAGCTAGAAGACAGAATGTGTACAGCTAGAGTTTCTTTCTATTATCTTAAGACAGAAATAATTATTAGGTTTAAAGTATAAAAGTGTTAATTGTTTTACGACTTCCAGTTTTAGGCAAGCTTCTAAGAGATAAGTGTCAGCTTCTAAGAGAAAAGTATTTTTCATAGAGACATGTTAAATTCTGTTGGTATCTGTTTAGCCTGGGAACTAAAGGCAGGTGTCAAATAGTGATGTCATCTAGCTAACCAAGCAGTAATGTGTATTATTAATTTAAGAACTATCTCCGAGAGATACTGTGCATTTTGTATTTGTCTCTGGATCTGAACACATCCATCATCAGCACTTGTATTTGCCTTGCTCTGTAAGTAAGACTTAGATCATAGTATTTCTCTTAGAGATAGATAGGAATATGATAAGATCGGTCTAAATGTTTTCTGTAGTTATGTGAGACTGTCCTGCAATGTTGTTTTAAAATATTTCCTGTGATTCTGAACTCTGTTGTCACTGTGTTGAGTTATTGAGTATTGTCTTGTGCTTTTATTATTTATTATTAAATCTAGTTAAACCTTTTAATTGTGCTGGTTTGTTAGAGATGTTTAAGCTGTTAAGAGTACTTGCATATGTATTTGCTAACGCTGTATAGGCCACTCCTAAATAGCCTTCAAGTCTTGGACACACCATTTCGATAACAGTAACATTACACAGTAGAAATGGTCACCCTTTGGGAAGGGCCTTATGGTAGCTGATAAGAGTGGTTGGTGGCAGCTGGTACTACCTTATATCTGGGCAAATGGGGGTATAGCTAGTGAACCTGTGCCAGCCTTACCCAGGAGTGTCTGTGTGTTTGTATATAAATCAAATGTCAAAGTGTGTGCGTGTGTCAGCTACTTGGGCAGGGGCACAAAGCACTGGTTGGACAGAAAGGGTGCCGGAGGTTTTGGCTTGACCTCTTGGCTGAGATCTTAACCCTATAGCTGTGCTAGTGGGGAGTCTTATTGGGGATTTGGAAAGATGGAGAGAGAAACTAACCCTAGACTGACTGTGATCTCGATTTGCTCTTAAGGGAAATTGTACTTTACTGTGTATGTACTTGTTATACTCCCAATGTGCACATCCCTCACTGGTGCTAGTGGTGAGGATTGAGGCTTCTTGATTACTGGGCCAGTGCAGGGGCATGACACCCCTTCACAAAGGTGGAAACTCCACTGATCCCTCCAATTATAGACCCATTGCTATACTGTCCCCTCTATCCAACGTTCTTGAAAAATGTATACATAACCAGATATTAAAATTCCTCATCCACAATAACATCCTTTCTCCTACCAAACATGGATTTTGTCCAAACCACAGTACCTTTACTGCCCTTCTATCCTTTACTCACACTATCACAGAAACTAAAGATAACAGTAATTTGGTCTCATGTCTGTTCTTAGACCTTTTGAAAGCATTTGACACAGTATCACCCTCTAAACTACTAAACAAACTGGCTGACTTAAACCTTTCCTCCTCTACTCTCTCTTGGTTCTCCAGCTATCTCTCGGACAGACTACAGTCTGTCAAATGGCAGTCTGATTCTACCAATTCACACTGGTGTATCATAGGGCTCTATCCTGGGACCTCTTCTTTTTAACATGGGACCTCTCTTTTTAACATCTTTACCAATGACTCCCATTCTTCCAATACCTACTCAACCCTCATACAATATGCAGATGGCTCTACTATGATTACATCTTCAAGCTCAATCTCACTACTTCAGATACTTAAACAACAATCTTTCCTCTCAGTTGAAAGCTGGCTTAATGAAAATCAACTCATTCTGAATCCAAAAAACATAAACAAAACTCCTCCTCTTTCTTACCAAGGCTAGCAGTCACCTTAAGCTGTTCTTCTTCACCACTTCCCTAAACAAAAAGCATCATCAATATTGAAACTCGCACAAAATTACTAGGGATGACAACTGATAACCAACTAAAATTTGACTTGCATATCCTGCAAACAATTAAGAAAACCAATCAAATATTGGTCTTTTATATCGTAATAAAAAAATTCTATCTTCTGATCCCAGACTATCCCTAGCACAAACCTACCTACTTCCTAGCCTCCTCTATGGAGCCCCAGTTCTTACTAACCCGCAATCCTGCCTGCTCTCCAAACTGGAACAAACGTATAATAAAATTGCAAAATTTACAGCCAACTTACCTGATTCCATCCACCATTGTCTTGCTCTTAAACTACACTGGACTGAACTCCCCCTTCAACTCAAATTATCTCAACTCCATGTAACCCACTTCTTTCTCAATAACCCTTTGTTTACTTTTTAGCAAAATTAGTGCTTGTCCCTCTCTCTCTCCAGTCTGATCACCTAGTATTCCCCTTCCTGCCCCTTCTACAAACATATAGCTCCAAAATGAGCATTGGTAATTTTCTATATAAATCCTCCATAACAAAATTCTGGAACAACCCCCCTGCCAATTTACGTTCCATTACTCACACTAAACATTTCAAAAAAGAACTGTCTCCTGAACACTTGCCTGTGCCTCTGCCATGACCCAACTAATCCTGTTTCTATTACCTATTATCTCCTGTATCTCTTTCTTTGGACAGTTTGTCTGATGGCTCTGCTCAGATTAGCTAATGAACTATATATACGTTATGGAATGTACTATAATTTTTATCATTATATTTACTTAGTCATTATTAAATTTGCTTTGTTTTTTTTTACAAATAAGACGTTGTTTTTTTTACAAATAAGACGTTGTCCTGTTCGATTCTCAGCTTGAGCGTCTTCTGTGTGGAGACATGCGTGAATGAGCGTACCTTCTTTGAAGGTTGTGCGTCAGGGCCAGCAACTCTGCACGTAAAAAATCTACTGCCAGTCATTAGCGGACAGGAGTTCCACTGTGGCGACCCCTAACCAGGAAAAGCCGAAAGACGCAACAACAACTATCTTACAGGGTTACCACCTGTCCCACTTTGTGAGGGATAGTCCCCCTTTGGGCAGTTGTGTCCTGCAAAAAAATTGAAAAAAAAAAAAAAGGCAAATGTCCTGAACTTTTAGGACAAAAATATTTCCTATATTTTCTTTAATATTTGCATAAAACAGTTATTTTGAATCTGAAACACCTAAATAGTATAAGAAACAGAATAAGCAACTCAAATTCTACAAGAATAAGCTTTTATTTTGGCAAAAAGGTGAAGTTCTGTCATTTGCACTGGCCATGAGTATGTTTTGCCCTGCAAAATCTGACGTTTCTACAAAAAAAGTCCCACTTTGGCAGTTTGAAAAGGTGGCAACCCTACTAGCTTATTGTGTGTGTGTGTGTGTGTGTGTGTGTGTGTGTGTGTATATATATATATATATATATATATTATGTGTGTGTGTGTGTGTGTGTATATATATATATATATATATATATATATATATTAAAATTGTCTTTGTTACTTTGCGGTATCTGTTATTGTAAAAATAGTAATTGTCTTTCTTGGAGCTCTTCTCGGTAGGGTTACCACCTGTCTCACTTATTTGGGCAGTTGTGCCCTGCGAAAGAAAATAAAAAATGGCAAATGTCCTGAGATTTTTGGACAAAAATATATCCTAAGTGTTCTTTAATATTTTCATAAAACAGTTATTTTTTATCTGAAACACCTAAATGTTTTATTAAATAGCATAATCAACTCAAATGCTACAAGAATAAGCTTTTATTTTGACAAAAAAAGTGAAGTTCTATCCTTTGTCCTGCAAAATCTGACATTTCTACAAAAAATGTCCCACTTTAGGCATTTGAAAAGGTGGCAACTCTACTTCTCGGGTCTCCACTGAAAATGGGCCTGCGCTGAGTTGGACTAACCCGGCTGTGAAAGAAATAAATAAAAATGTATGCCGCCAAAATCATTTAGACAAGGTTATCAACAGCAAGTTAACTCAGTGAATGCCCGCACCACAGTTTCTGTGTGATTTGTCCACACAGAGAATAGGCGGAGCACTTATTGAAAGAATAACATAGCAAGAACTGAGACTAAAAGGGGGGAGGGGCAGTAGAGGTAGCAGCTGGTAATATTTTGCCTAAGCAAGTCGTCATCGCTTTGTGTTTAGGTCTTCTTCCTGGGCAAACGAAAAAAGGTGGTGTAGTGAGGTAAAATAACATTCAAACATGATTTAAAGATCGTTAGATTTGGATTGTAGTAAAACACACTATTAACAGTATTCAGGAATACTATTATCCCGTTTAATGGAGGAATAACTAGAGTCGTATGAGAAAGGGCCACTAAGTAATACATGCTCATATGCAATCAAATGTGTGTTGTGGAATAAAATACTTTCCGGGCGAATTTATTGCACTGCACATTAGGTTCCGAGCATATTGTTAGGAGGAGGTAGTGTAACAACGATGTGGATTTTACTGATCTACAGCGGGACTTATGAATACCATCTAATATGGCTGTTAATTGTTCTTTTTTATTTTTGCCGTCTTACATAATCGAGTAAAATAATTCCTTCTGCGTCTCAGACTACACTTTCAACACTTGGGTATTAACAGGGATAACAGAGAGTATGGCCAGTTTGCGTTATTATTTACTGGTGGAGTTGTTTTTTTCAGGTTTTACATGGAGCAGCAGTCTATGCCTCTCTTGCACTGGTGGTTAGACGTCTTCAGATGCAAACATAAAATAATTCATTTGTTATTCGGTGTAGAGCAATGATCCATATGGATTTTTTTTCAGACAGCGACTGGCTCAGAGTTACAAAGAAGGCGCCTGGAGAGTGAGAGAATCACACTGTAATTAAAATAAGCAGTACACAGCCTTACCTGTCAGCATTAACATGTTTTATTGGGTAGGTTGCTCTGCTCTTTTCTGCCATGGCACTGTTTGTACACATTCACTTTGTTTACATTTTAGCAAAATTAGTGCAGTTTTGGCAAAAGTAAAACATATTTACAAAGTTACTCAAACATACATCAATGATCAATCATACCTCTCAACTGTCCAGATTTTTGCCCCATATTATTGGTCTGTTCCTCATAAATTTTGTGGCTTACAGGCCAATCATTGGGATGATCTAAGGACTGAAGTCAGTAAATAATTACATACATTTAAGTTTCAGACTTCATATTCTTCAAAAGATGCATGTTAACGTAAATCCTGACATTCAGGAACTTTCTAAGTTTAAAAGAACAATATTTAAAATTTGTCCTCCCATTATGTCAGACTTTGTCCTGATTTCTTGTAGTAAGAGGTTGAGAGATGTGATCATTTTTAAGTAATCACGTTTGTTAACAATGTGAGAACCAGAACTGGGGTTGAAATGTTTTGTACACATAATTAATTTTAAAGTACTAAGCAAGTGCCATTTGAATTTTTTGCATATTTGTCTTTTAAAGTCTTGGTTTGTTAATAAGAATGCAGATTGTATGCGGTATTACAGTGTAGTCAAAAGTGACTGCTTTGTGGTATGCTCCCGTCTGTTGACAGTATTTGCATGCAGCTTTTTGCAGGTTGGATGTTTGGGGACATTAGATTGCTGTATTTGATGTGTGCTAGCACTGTGGAGTTTATGCTACTTTCTGTTATACTTTGTAAAGGGGTAGTGGCTTTGGCCTTTCTAAGTAAATGAACCAAACCTTTTTGTTAAAGTATGCTAGGAAGTAGAAGAGTGGCCCCCACATGAAATATAGGTTGAAGTAGCATTACTGGCCACTAATATGTAGTTGTTGTGTGCTGTGTGGAACATGTTAAAAGATTTACAGTACATTGTATTCATTGAGTAGTTCTTAGAAGAGTTTTGCTGTGTGATAGTTTCAAGTGTCCAAAGCAAAATATTTGAAAAATGTTATTTCTCTGCTTAGTACAGCTGTATTGTTGGCTTGTGAACCTAGAAGAGGACAGTTTTCTAGCTATGTGGGCTTAGGAATTGCATAGGCAGACTTGTTCATCTTAGTTCCACAGGTAGCCATTTTGCATTTGTTGGAGAACCACAGTGGCCTCTTTAACATAGTTTCATAGGTGTGTAGTAGGCTAATGGCCCTGGGGCCTTTACGAGCCTAGCCATAGGATTACCCTGGCATAGTGCCACCCCGACCTTAGGTCCCAGTACCTCAGTCGAGTAGAGCTACTGGAGTTATCCCCGGGGTGAATTTTCTGTTTCCCATCCACTCATCAAGATTTCTCTTGAAGAGGGTCAGTGAGGTGCTCTGCTTGACATGTATGGGAAGTCTATTCCATAGCATGGGCAGTCTCTGGGTTATGAACCTAT
>NC_056743.1:978219996-978232496 GCF_019279795.1 Protopterus annectens
CACACACACACACTAGCCCCTTGCTTGCACTCAAAACACACACACACACACACTAGCCCCCTTGCTTGCACTCACACACACACACACACACACTAGCCCCTTGCTTGCACTCACACACACACAACACACTAGGGCCCCTTGCTTGCACCCACCACCCACACACACACACTAGCCCCTTGCTTGCACTCACACACACACACACACACACACACACACACACACACACACACACACACACACACACACATCTTAGCCCCCTTTGCTTTGCACTCACACACACACACACTAGCCCTTGCTTGCACTCACACACACACACACTAGCCCCCTTGCACTCACACACACACACTAGCCCCTTGCTTGCACTCACACACACACACACACTAGCCCCTTGCTTGCACTCACACACACACACACTAGCCCCTTGCTTGCACACACACACACACTCAGCCCCTTGCTTGCACACACACACACACACACACACACACACACACTACACACACACACACTAGCCCCTTGCTTGCACTCACACACACACACACACACACTTGCTTGCACTCACACACACACACACACACACACACTAGCCCCCTTGCTTGCACTCACACACACACACTAGCCCCCTTGCTTGCACTCACACACACACACACACTAGCCCCCTTGCTTGCACACACACACACACACACACACACACACACACACACACACACACACTTAGCCCCTGCTTACACACACACACACAAGCCATCTCCCATTTTAACCAATTTGTGCACATGGGTGAGGCAGGCAACAGTGACAATCTATAGCAAAGGTCTACAAAGGCAGGTGGCTAACGCTGCTGCAGTGGTTCTTCCATGAAAAACACACACACACAACTATGGCCAATTTGGACCATCCAATGCACCTACTGCTGCATAGCTTTTAATGTGGAAGGAAACCTGAACACCTGGATGAAAGCCACACTACCAAAGGCAGGACACAGACTCCATACAGAAAGCACCTCAGCCAAGAATCGAACAAGTGAACACATTGCTGTGAGCTGACAACTCCATCTGTTGTGCCACCGTGCCCCCCCCCCCCAAGACAACATCATGTTAAATTTCCATTAGTACAGGTTTTCAAAAGTAGCCCTTCCAAAAGCACAGACATTCTACAAACACAGACAAACAGTAGGAAACCACAGTACTTTTTACTTCAAATTGAAGCTGAAATATTATAAAGTAAATGCTCTTTGCACCACAATGAACTTGGTGTTCCAATAAAATTGTGTTTGGATGGTAAAAAAAAACTTGAAATCAACCAGCATAGCAGCTGCCCTTCGTGCCATTTTGATGTGAAACAAAATTTTAAATAGCTACGCATTGCGGAATGTATAGACATCAGCACTGCTGTTATCCATGCAATCGAGAAAGACTGGCGGAGAACTTGAATATAATGTCAGCGACTTGTTCTCTAACCCACATTTCAACACACACTAGCCCCCCCTTGCTTGCAGTCACACACACACTAGCCCCCTTGGTTGCAGTCACTCACACACACACACACTAGCCACCTTGGTTGCAGTCACTCACAGTAGCCCCCCTGGCTTGCAGTCTCTCACAGACACACACACACACTAGCCCCCTTGCTTGCAGTCACACACACACACTAGTCCCCTTGGTTGCACTCACAGACACACACACTAGCCATCTCCCATTTTTCCAATTTGTGCACATAGGATGAGGCAGGCAACAGTGAAAATCTAGAGTAAAGGTCTACAAAGGCAGGTGGCTAACGCTGCTGCAGTGGTTCTTCCATGAAAAACACACACACACACACAACTATGGCCAATTGGGACCATCCAATCCACCTACTGCTGCATAGCTTTTAATGTGGAAAGAAACCTGAACACCTGGAGGAAAGCCACACTACCACAGGCAGGACACAGACTCCATACAGAAAGCACCTCAGCCAAGAATCGAACAAGTGAACACGTTGCGGTGAGCTGACAACACCATCTGTTGTGCCCCCCCCCCACCAAGACAACATCATGTGAAATTTCCATTAGTACAGGTAATCAAAAGTTGCCCTTCCAAAAGCACAGACATTCCTGCCAAATACAGAAACAGTAGGAAACCACAGTACTTTTAATACAACTTGAAGCTGAAATATTATAAAGTAAATGCTCTTTGCACCATAATGAACTTGGTGTTCCAATAAAATTGTGTTTCGATGGTAAAAAATAAACTTGAAATCAACCAGCATAGCAGCTCTCTGTGCCATTTTGATGTAAAACAAAATTTTAAATAGCTACGTACAGGAATGTATAGACATCAGCACTGCTGTTATCCATGCAATCGAGAAAGACTGGCAGAGAACTTGAATATAACGTCAGCGACTTGTTCTCTAACCCACATTTCAACACACACACACACTAGCCCCCACTTGCTTGCAGTCACACACACACACTAGCCCCCTTGGTTGCAGTCACACACACACACTAGCCACCTTGGTTGCAGTCACTCACAGTAGCCCCCCTGGCTTGCAGTCTCACACACACACACACACACACTAGCCCCCTTGCTTGCAGTCACACACACACTAGTCCCCTTGGTTGCACTCACAGACACACATACAATAGCCATCTCCCATTTTTCCAATTTGTGCACATGGGGTGAGGCAGGCAACAGTGAAAATGTAGAGTAAAGGTCTACAAAGGCAGGTGGCTAACGCTGCTGCAGTGGTTCTTCCATGAAAAACACACACACACAACTATGGCCAATTGGGACCATCCAATCCACCTACTGCTGCATAGCTTTTAATGTGGAAAGAAACCTGAACACCTGGAGGAAAGCCACACTACCACAGGCAGGACACAGACTCCATACAGAAAGCACCTCAGCCAAGAATCGAACAAGTGAACACGTTGCTGTGAGCTGACAACACCATCTGTTGTGCCCCCCCCCCAAGACAACATCATGTGAAATTTCCATTAGTACAGGTAATCAAAAGTTGCCCTTCCAAAAGCACAGACATTCCTGCCAAATACAGAAACAGTAGGAAACCACAGTACTTTTAATACAACTTGAAGCTGAAATATTATAAAGTAAATGCTCTTTGCACCATAATGAACTTGGTGTTCCAATAAAATTGTGTTTCGATGGTAAAAAATAAACTTGAAATCAACCAGCATAGCAGCTCTCCTTCGTGCCATTTTGATGTAAAACAAAATTTTATATAGCTACGTACAGGAATGTATAGACATTAGCCATGCTGTTATCCATGCAATCGAGAAAGACTGCTGGAGAACTTGAATATAACGTCAGCGACTTGTTCTCTAACCCACATTTCAGCACACACACACTAGCCCCCCCTTGCTTGCAGTCACACACACACAGACTAGCCCCCTTGCTTGCAGTCACACACACAGACTAGCCCTTTGCTTGCAGGCACACACACACAGACTCAGCCCCTTGCATGCACTCACTCACACACACACACTAGCCCCCCTTGCTTGCACACTCACACACACACTAGCCCCCCTTGCTTGCAGTCACACACACTAGCCCCCTTGCTTGCACTCACACACACACTAGCCCCTTGCTTGCACTCCACACACACACACACACTAGCCCCTTGCTTGCACTCACACACACACACACACACACACACACACACACACACACACACTAGCCCCTTGCTTGCATTCACACACACACACACACACACACACACACACACACACACTAGCCCCTTGCTTGCATTCACACACACACACTAGCCTCTTGCTTTACACACACACACACACACACACACTAGCCCCTTGCTTGCACACACACACACACTCAGCCCCCTTGCTTGCACTCACACACACACACACACTAGCCCCTTTGCTTGCACCACACACACACACACACACACACAGACTAGCCCCCTTGCTTGCACTCACACACACACACTAGCCCCCTTGCTTGCACTCACACACACACACTAGCCCCCTTGCTTGCACCCACACACACACACACACACACACACTAGCCCCCTTGCTTGCACACACACACACACACCAGCCCCCCTCGCTTGCACCCACACACACACACACACACACACTTGCACACACACACACACACACACACACACACTCACACCCTTTGCACACACACACACACACACACACACACACTCAGACTCTGCTTGCATACACACACACACACACACTAACTTACACACACACACACACACACACACACACACACACACACACACACACCAGCCGCCTTGCTTGCACACACACACACACACACACACACACACACACACTAGCCCCCTTGCTTGCACTCACACACACACACACACACACACACACACACACACACACACACACACACACACAAGCCATCTCCCATTTTTCCAATTTGTGCACATGGGTGAGGCAGGCAACAGTGACAATCTATAGCAAAGGTCTACAAAGGCAGGTGGCTAACGCTGCTGCAGTGGTTCTTCCATGAAAAACACACACACAACTATGGCCAATTGTGACCATCCAATGCACCTACTGCTGCATAGCTTTTAATGTGGAAGGAAACCTGAACACCTGGATGAAATCCACACTACCAAAGGCAGGACACAGACTCCATACAGAAAGCACCTCAGCCAAGAATCGAACAAGTGAACACATTGCTGTGAGCTGACAACTCCATCTGTTGTGCCACCGTGCCCTCCCCAAGACAACATCATGTTAAATTTCCATTAGTACAGGTTTTCAAAAGTAGCCCTTCCAAAAGCACAGACATTCTTGCCAAATACAGACAAACAGTAGGAAACCACAGTACTTTTACTTCAAATTGAAGCTGAAATATTATAAAGTAAATGCTCTTTGCACCACAATGAACTTGGTGTTCCAATAAAATTGTGTTTGGATGGTAAAAAAAAACTTGAAATCAACCAGCATGGCAGCTCTCCTTCGTGCCATTTTGATGTAAAACAAAATTTTAAATAGCTACACAGGAATGTATAGACATCAGCACTGCTGTTATCCATGCAATCGAGAAAGACTGGCAGAGAACTTGAATATAACGTCAGCGACTTGTTCTCTAACCCACATTTCAACACACACACTAGCCCCCCCTTGCTTGCAGTCACACACACACACACACTAGCCCCCTTGGTTGCAGTCACTCACACACACACAGTAGCCACCTTGGTTGCAGTCACTCACAGTAGCCACCCTGGCTTGCAGTCTCTCACACACACACTAGCCCCCTTGCTTGCAGTCACACACACACTAGTCCCCTTGGTTGCGCTCACACAGACACACACACACACTAGCCATCTCCCATTTTTCCAATTTGTGCACATGGGGTGAGGCAGGCAACAGTGAAAATCTAGAGTAAAGGTCCACAAAGGCAGGTGGCTAACGCTGCTGCAGTGGTTCTTCCATGAAAAACACACACACACACACACACACACACACACACACACACACACACACACACACACACACACACACACACACAACTATGGCAAATTGGGACCATCCAATCCACCTACTGCTGCATAGCTTTTAATGTGGAAGGAAACCTGAACACCTGGAGGAAAGCCACACTACCACAGGCAGGACACAGACTCCATACAGAAAGCACCTCAGCCAAGAATCGAACAAGTGAACACGTTGCTGTGAGCTGACAACACCATCTGTTGTGCCCCCCCCCCCCCAAGACAACATCATGTGAAATTTCCATTAGTACAGGTAATCAAAAGTTGCCCTTCCAAAGCACAGACATTCCTGCCAAATACAGAAACAGTAGGAAACCACAGTACTTTTAATACAACTTGAAGCTGAAATATTATAAAGTAAATGCTCTTTGCACCATAATGAACTTGGTGTTCCAACAAAATTGTTTCGATGCTAAAAAATAAACTTGACATCAACCAGCATAGCAGCTCTCCTTCGTGCCATTTTGATGTAAAACAAAATTTTATATAGTTACGTACAGGAATGTATAGACATTAGCCATGCTGTTATCCATGCAATCGAGAAAGACTGGAGAACTTGAATATAACGTCAGCGACTTGTTCTCTAACGCACATTTCAAGACACACACAGTAGCCCCCCCTTGCTTGCAGTCACACACACAGACTAGCCTCCTTGCTTGCAGTCACACACACACACAGACTAGCCCCCTTGCTTGCACTCACACACACACAAACTAGCCCCCTTGCTTGCACTCACTCACACACACACACACACTAGCCCCTTGCTTGCACTCACACATGCTTGCACCACACACACACAAACACACACACACTAGCCCCTTGCTTGCACACACACACACACACACACACACACACTTGCCACTTGCTTGCACACACACACACACACACACACACTAGCCCCTTGCTTGCACACACACACACACACACACTAGCCCCCTTGCTTGCACTCACACACACACACACACACACACACACACACACACACTAGCCCCTTGCTTGCACTCACACACACACACACTAGCCCCTTGCTTGCACTCACACACACACACACACTTCCCCCTTGCTTGCATTTTCACACACACAGACACATACACACATACACACACATACTTCCCCCTTGCTTGCATTCACACACACACACACACACACACACACTAGCCACTTGCTTGCACTCACACACACACACACACACACACACACACACACACACTAGCCCCTTGCTTGCACTCACACACACACACACACACACACACACACACACACTAGCGCGCTTGCTTGGACTCACACACACACACTAGCCCCCTTGCTTGCAGTCACACACACTAGCCCCTTGCTTGCAGTCACACACACTAGCCCCTTGCTTGCAGTCACACACACACACACACTAGCCCCCTTGCTTGCACTCACACACACACAAACTAGCCCCCTTCCTTTCAGTCACACACACAAACTAGCCCCCTTGCTTGCAGTCACACACACTAGCCCCCTTGCTTGCAGTCACCCACGCACACACTAGCCCCCTTGCTTGCACTCACACACACAGACACACACACACACACACACACACACACACACACACACATAGCCCCTTGCTTGCACTCACACACACACACTAGCCCCTTGCTTGCACTCACATACACACACACACTAGCCCCTTGCTTGCACTCACACACACACACTAGCCCCTTGCTTCTGCACTCACACACACACACACTAGCCCCCTTGCTTGACCTCACACACACACACTAGCCCCCTTGCTTGCACTCACACACACACAATGTCCACACACACACTAGCCCTTGCTTGCACCACACACACACACACACACACACACACACACACACACACACACTAGCCCCTTGCTTGCACTCACACACACACACACACACACACACACACACACACACACACACACACACACAGCGCAACGCTCCCCCCAGCACTCACACACACACACACACACACACACACACACACACACACACACACACACACACACACACACTAGAAACCTTGCTTGCAGTCACACACACACACACACACACACACACACACACACACTAGCCCCTTGCTTGCACTCACACACACACACACACAGCCCCTTGCTTGCACTCACACACACACACTAGCCCCCTTGCTTGCACTCACACACACACACACTAGCCCCTTGCTTGCAGTCACACACACACTAGCCACCTTGCTTGCAGTCACACAAACACTAGTCCCCTTGCTTGTGGTCACACCCACACTAGCCCCCATGCTTGCATTCACACACACTAGCCCCCTTGCTTGCAGTCACACACACTCTAGCGCCCTTGCTTGCAGTCACACACACCAGCCCCTTGCCCCTTGCTTGCAGTCACACACACACAGCCCCCCCTTGCTTGCACTCACACACACACACTAGCCCCTTGCTTGCACTCACACACCAGCCCCTTGCTTGCACTCACACACTAGCCCCCTTGCTTGCACTCACACACTAGCCCCCTTGCTTGCACTCACACACACACACTAGCTCCCTTGCTTGCACTCACACACACACACACACTAGCTCCCTTGCTTGCACTCTCACACACACACTAGCCCCTTGCTTCCACGCACACAAACACTAGCCGCTTGCTTGCATTCACACACACACACTAGCCCCTTGCTTGCATTCACACACACACACACTAGCCCCTTGCTTGCATTCACACACACACACACTAGCCCCTTGCTTGCATTCACACACACACACTAGCCCCTTGCTTGCATTCACACACACACACTAGCCCCTTGCTTGCATTCACACACACACACACTAGCCCGCTTGCTTGCACTCACACACACACACTAGCCCCTTGCTTGCATTCACACACACACACACACACTAGCCCCTTGCTTGCATTCACACACACACACACTAGCCCCTTGCTTGCATTCACACACACACACACACACTAGCCCCTTGCTTGCATTCACACACACACACACACACACACACACACACACACTTGCCCCTTGCTTGCATTCACACACACACTTGCCCCTTGCTTGCATTCACACACACTAGCCCCTTGCTTGCACTGACACACACACTAGCCCCCTTACTTGCACTCTCACACACACACTAGCCCCCTTACTTGCACTCACACACACACACTAGCCCCCTTACTTGCACTCACACACACACACTAGCCCCCTTACTTGCACTCACACACACACACCAGCCCCTTACTTGCACTCACACACACACACTAGCCCCCTTGCTTGCACTCACACACACACACACTAGCCCCCTTGCTTGCACTCACACACACACACACTAGCCCCCTTGCTTGCACTCACACACACACACACTAGCCCCTTACTTGCACTCACACACACACACACACTAGCCCCCTTGCTTGCACTCACACACACACACACACACACACTAGCCCCCTTGCTTGCACTCACACACACACACACACTAGCCCCCTTGCTTGCACTCACACACGCACACACACAGTACTGTGGTTACCTTATCACTATAAAGGCCAACAAGTTGCTTCATCCGCCAATGCGTTGCAGAAAATACAGCCACTTCTTCCTGAAAAGGATCCATTTTTACTTCGCCATAAAGAACAACATTCAAAGGGTGCGGGAAATATTTTTATTCATGATCACACCGTGAAAAATTATGTACGGAGCTAAAAGATGGCCCGTACACCATCACGTGACTAGGGCTCATCAGCCTAAGTTACAAGTTGCTGTAGTAGCGACATATTCCTGCTTCTTTTTATGCCAACAAATTTAAATACGAGAAGTAAGGAGCCAACCAGTAATGGAATTGCAATTATAGCCAAATAATCTCCGTAGTTGTTGTAAAATACGTAATTTCAAATTCAAATAAATGTTCCAAAGACCGCAATGCCACTTATAGAAATGAATCTTATTCCAAACAAACTGATTTACCTAGAACATTTATTTGAATTTGAAATTACGTAGTTTACAACAACTACGGAGATTTGGCTGGTAATTGCAGGCATTTTCCATACCACTCAACTCTACGGAAAACGAAAAAAGTCAGGGACATTTTTAAATATTACTAGTAACTTGACATTGCAAACGCTCGAGACCAAAACAAACTATTGCAGAAGCATAGGTCCTTTGCACACCTTTTATAAACGTGGCGCATGGAAGCAAAGAGCAGTCAAACGCAGCTAGCAAACACTACGACATTTCAACTATATTATATAGTTAAACACCCTAACTGTACAACAAAGACAACGGCCGTCAAAACAAACACACCACAATAAAATATAATTAAAAACGCTTAAGATTCCACTTTAGGATAGCTATACAGCAAGCCAAAGGAACCAACAAATACTCTACCATTCAAGCGACGTGGGTTTCAGCATACAAACACAAACAACAAATACAAATAAAATATTACTTTAGCATGCCCCTAGCTTCCGAATTGAGAATAAGGATGCGAATTCCACAAAAAAACAACCCGAGCACACTAATAATTAAATCAAAAGTACAGAAATAATAAACTACTCGGCAACACTACAAATTAAACCAACCCCACCCCACCACACTTGTCAGCATACTATAACGACAAACATCATCGCTAGGGACACATGAACATGTAAATTACATTTATAACTTACCTTACTAACTGAAGTGTTCCAATGCTCGAGAAAAGACAGACAATCCCAGCTTCCAGCAAGTCCTTCACACAAAATGGAGCCGATAGCAATCACCACGCTAGAAAAGAAGTTCCCACAGCAGCTACTCAGTTTTATTAGGGTAATAGTGGGCTGGCCAAGGCTGCAATGACATCACAATGTGGGAGGATCACAGGAGGTTCAATGCAGCATGGAAATAAGGCAGAGTTTACGTCACTTTGGGGGTGGAAACCTCCAGGGATCGACTTGAAGAGCAGTGGCAGATGTGACATCATTATTTGAGAGCCAGGTAGACATTTTTCTTTTAGGTTTAAAAACGGAAGCTGAAACAGTACGGAGATTTAGGAAGCTCCGGTTTAAAACTGTTTAGATGAGTTTATTTTTAAGCTTCAGTTATTTTTTTTTTTGCTAGTAGCACATAAGGGGGACTTAAGGAAACAGCAGATAGAGCAATTTAATTTATTATCCCATTGTTTTCCTTTAAGTAAAAAACGTCTTAACCATCACCTCATATAAGATTTAAGTTTTAAAAAAGAGGCTATATTACAGCTTTCGTTAAGGCCTGGTAAATTGAAGGCGTCCAATTTCAGCTGCCATAATAGCTCACGAATTTCCAATAAAATTGAAGTGGGTCCCCCTCTTATAGGCACTGGTAAATGGTCAATACCCATAAACACAAACGCATGCCCTGGATAAGAATCAATGTGCTTGGCCAATGCATTTTCACCCTTATTGTTCTTAATAGCATAACAGTGCTGGTAAATCCGATCTTTAAATCTTCTATCTGTCTTACCGACATGGAAGACAGGGCAGCATGTACAAAATGCAATGTAAATGATAGATTTAGTATCACAGTTAATTCTATGGCCAATGTAATATTTCCTACCCGATATGAAAAATGTGCTACCCGTTTTTATATGGGTGCAAAAATTACATGCCCCACATGCGAAAGACCCCATTGTTCTAGTACAAGGGTCACCTGATGAACTACTTTGTAGTAAATCTTTGATGTTTCTCCCTCTCCTGAAAACAGTGATAGGTTTCTCCCCCAACTTATTAGATACAGAAGCATTACTAGAAATAAAGTACCAGTTCTTAATCAGGATACTTTGAATAGCGTTAGAATTCAAATTAAATGTCGTAATGAAACTACATGGGTACTCATTTACTGGAGAGGCTGCTGTTGGTAATAGAGGAGTCCACAAAAGGAGAGTTCACTACGATGTCAACTGATGGCTTAGAGCCAATATCCAATAAGGGTAACGGAGAAAGAAGTGGTTTGTAAAAACCGCAATTTCTCTTCGTTACCACTTCATTGAGTAAATCCTCTACCAAACGCTGTGGGTAACCACGGTTAGTGAAAAGTTCTTTCAGTACTTCACCCTCATATAAACAGTCATTCAAATCACTACACATTCTAACTGCCCTCACCAATTGGCCTTTCACTATAGCTTTTTTATGTTTGGAAGGGTGTGAACTTGTGTAGTGAAGGAAAGAGTTCACATAGGTGTCCTTTCTAAAAACAACAGATTTAAATGAACCAGGTGAAGCTACCCTTGATAATTTAACATCCAGGTAGTTAATCACGTCCGTGTCAAAGTGGTAGGTAAATTTTAGAAAGGCAGTTGTTGAATTCAAATAATTGACAAATAAGTGTGCTAGAGTAGAGTCACCTTTAAAAAGGATAAAGATGTCGTCTAAAAAGCGTGTATAGAATACAAGCTTTTCCTTCCACTCAGTGTTGTTGAAAACAAAATGTCTTTCCCAATAGGCCATGAATAGATTAGCCACAGCCGCACCACAAGGGGAGCCCATGGCCACCCCTTGTTTCAGGATGTAAATATCTCTTTCAAACATGAAAAAATTAGAGGACAAAATGATGTCCAGTAATTCAGTGACATTATTAATGTCATTTTTAGAGGCCCCAAGCTCCTTTAAAAGTAGTTCAACCCATTCTAACGCTTCCTGATGTGGGATGGATGTGTACAAATCAACCACATCGATGGTAAGAAAGTTTGTAGCTTCATCTAACATTATTTCATTTAAGTTAGATAAGAAAGACCAGGAATCTTTACAGATACTGGGTATGAGTTCCACATACTTAACTAACAGCGAATCAATGTATTTGGAGCATGGGTAAGAGATGGATGACCTACCATCAATAAGGGCTCTCATTGGTGGGTCCCCAAGGTTCTTGTGAACCTTAGGTATCCCAAACATAACCGGGGTCTTAGGGTACAAGATATCAATGTATTTCAAGGTGTCCACATCTATTCTTCCACTAATAAAGAGGTCCCTAAAGTAGCCTCTAATTCTATTAGTACAAACATTCATCTCATTAATCGAAGAAGTTTCTTATGCTGTGGAATCTAA